>NC_053438.1:69858324-70158324 GCF_007990345.1 Gossypium hirsutum | reverse complement strand
CTGATAAAACCCTAGCAATGGCGATGGAGATACAAGTTATAACCTCAACCCCATCAATGGAATTCAACTTCGATAGCGCATGTTCATCTCCATACATGACTGCTCCTTCAAGTCCTCGACGCTTCGGCAATTTCCTCTACAGCGTCCCAACCACTCCTACTCGCGTTTTTTCTTTCTGTCCTCACCTTGAAAACGATGGAAGATCCGTCGACGGCGGATGCGAAGGAGGCGACGGTGGTGGGAGTGAAGATTTTGAGTTCAATTTCATTGGGCAGTTAGAGAAAACTCCATTGTCGGCCGATGAACTTTTCGATGGGGGAAAGATTCGACCTTTGAAACCCCAACAGTTGGATCCATTTGAAACAGCCATGGAAGAGAGCCGCAAAAGAGTAACATTACTCAACACTGTTCATAAAAAGAGCAAATCTTTGTCTTCTTTTGGAGTATCCGATGATATTATTATGCTGGAAACAGAGCAAAGTTCATCGAAATCTCAAAAATTCAATGCTAAATCTTCTGTTTTTTCGATTTTTTCGTTACCAAAAGGTAACAAAAAATGGAAACTTAAAGACCTTTTGTTGTTTAGGAGCAAATCAGAAAGCAGAGCAACAATAAGTGAAGATCCGGTTTTGTGTAGGAAAAATGTAAGCTTCCGGTCCACTGAGAGTATAGGTTCAGTTTCGAGCTCGAGGAGGAGAGGACCGGTTTCGGCTCACGAGTTGAATCATGATGTTTTGTATGGGAAAGAACCGGAGGATGTGAAGAATGCAAGTTTTCGGTCTACTGAGAGTATCGGTTTGAGGAGAGGACCGGATTCGGCTCACGAGTTGAATTGTGCTGTTTTGTATAGGAAAGAACCGGAGGATGTAAAAAATGTAAGCTTTCGGTCTAGTGAGAGTATCGGTTTGGTTTCTAACTCGAGGAGGAGAAGACCGGTTTCGGCTCACGAGTTGAATTATGATGTTCTGTATAGGAAAGAATCGGAGGATGTGCAGAGTGCAAGTTTTCGGTCTACCGAGAGTATCAGTTCGGTTTCGGTTCACGAGTTGAATTGTGCCGTTTTGTCTAGGAAAGAATCGGAGGATGTGAAAAATGCAAGCTTCCGGTCTACTGAGAGTATTAGTTCAGTTTCTAATTCGAGGAGGAGAGGACCGGTTTCGGCTCACGAGTTGCATTACACGAAGAACCGGGCGGTCTCGGAGGAGATGAGGAGGAAGACATTTTTACCTTACAAGAAGGGGCTCCTTGGATGCTTGGGGTTCAATGCTGGTTGTGGAATACATGAGATTTCTACGGGTATTGGGTCGTTGACACGTGGATGACCAAAGTTTGCTATTTAAGCCCTATGTAAACAAAATAATTTATGTTTGATTTTACGATTTAATCAAAGTTACAAAATGATTATTGAATCATTTGAAAACTTCGCTTTAAATCATTAGGTTGTTAAATTATTACTGTATGACTTTCTCTGTTCGCACTACTTGCACCGACAAAAATTTCTTCTTTTTCTTTTTTACAGTTCTATTTTCTTTGATAAAATAGTTTTAAATATCACGAATTTATGAATCAAAATTCGAACAATTTTCTTCTTCGATCTTTGACGTTGATCATCAAGTCTACTTAGATTTAAGGTATGCACTTCTACTTGTCGATGAGTATTGATCCACTATATCGTTTGTCGAATCGCTACAAACTTAACAGTCCAATGACTTAAATAAAAACTTTCGAATAGTTTAATAATCATTTTATAATTTTTTAAAGTTAAACAATCAAAACGTAAACTTACTTATACTTTACCTAATAGTCATCTAACTATTAGTATTTTTTTGGATCATCTAACTATGAAAAGTTACAAAATGGTTGCTCAATTACTAGTAAATTTCATTTTTGGTCACCTAACTATGAAAAGTTATAAAATGGTCCCTTAATTGTTTAATTTTATCTTTTTTAATCATCAATTAGCTAACAATGGTAGCTTTTAATAGCAATTTTAACTCTCAATAATTATATATTATGTTAGTTTAATTTTGATTTTAATAATCAAATTGAGAACTGGGGCAGTTAAAGATTGGATATTGACTAAAAGACACTATAATTTTGACTAAGCCCCAAATCTTTGACGAGGAAACCCTAATAGATTGCCATTGCATGCAAATTGGGTCAATTTGTAATTAAAATATTTTAATATTATCTTTCGTACGTACATGGCTGGTTTTCTTTGACTTCAACACTCACCACCAAGTCCTTAATTCGGCGAAATCAACGTTGAAAGAGATTTTCATGTTTTTATATATTTTTAATGCTTTAAACTATTTTTCATGTTTTGTTTATATATTTTGATTATATCATTTCTAGTATTATTAAGTAATTATATTACCAAACAATCATAATGTATCTAATATTATCAAGTAATCATATTATATATATTCGGATTTAATATCGAATTTTATTATTATAAAATATATTTTTTAAGATATACTTTGCATGTATATGATTTGAGAAATGTAGAATTATTTTTGATAATAAGATTATTGAAATGTCAAATTACTTAACATATTATCGAGTATGTTACATTATTTAAAATATAAGATTTTAATATTTGATTGACGAAATTTAAAATTACCCAAGAAAAAAACTAAATTGTCATTATTAAAATTTTTATTACAACCAATATTAATATATTTATGAATCTTAATTATAATAATTCATTAAAAGTTATTGCATCATCGATCAATCTAACTCATGAAACCCCACTTTTTAATTAGACTTATGTTTAATGAAATTGATTAAAATAATAAAAGTTAATTGCATAATGTTATATCGATAAGGTCTTCCATTATTAAAATCATTAATTTAAATATTATATGAGAGGTCAAATCGTATGTGGCATAATTTTAAAAAAAAATTAAATATTGTAAAAAACTTAATTTTGATATTTCCAGAACTTTTACAGAAACTATTTATCTCTCTTTCTTTTTTCGATTTTATTTTCTTTAAATTTTAATTTTAAATTATGTTACATAAGATTTTATGTACTATTTAATGAAAATTTAAGGACGAATGATAGTCATAGTTTGGAGATGCTTTATGCAATTAACTCAAATAATATTTACCAAGTGACATTAAGATTATCCCTATATTTCGAAATCTGAACACCATTGAGAATGCGAGATTATAACCTCATGAGAATGCTTAAAATCTAAACACGATAATTACATCCTCAAAATTTTACATTATCACCGAGAATGTGAGATTCCACGAGCCAAACCACCTCTTATCGCATTAGCAACAGCACTTCATTCCAAAGTTATAAATTACAAATCACTGGACTTTAAATCAAGTATCAAAATGTCAATTAAAAGGAAATTCTGATAAAATTCCAACACAAAGCACCACAAACACTAACAAAGTTTTAGCACACAAGAAAAAAAGCCCAATATTTTACAATAACAACAATGTGTTAAGATATGCCATATTGGTTCACTGTTCAACAGCAATACAGCATTCATGTTATGTAAAATATCCTAACCTGCTTCGACACGATCTCGGCAGCTGCATATCGAAATGCAATGAAAGTAAATCAAATCTAATGCCATAAATCAATTTGGTATTTCTAATTGTAACTAAGAGATTATAAAAGTGAATCACATGTTAGAGAAAAATGGTGACCACCTTCTAATCTACCCCATTCTTCTCATACAAAAATCTATGGCTGAGGGCACTGATCCCGGTGTCGGTAAAAGTACCATGGAGGCTTCTATATTGGGAGTTAGATTGCATTTTGCCACCTTTACTCAAAAAATAAACAAATTAGTCCCTATACGTTAAATTAAAGAGCAAATTTATTTATACGGTTAAAAATTGACGTCGCTGACAGAATAACCAGAATGTGACGCATGGTGTGCCACGTGTACCCCATGTTGATGTACAAGTACCAGTTTTTAACAGTAGAACAGAATGACTAATTTACTCTTTGATCTAACTTACAAGGATTAATCCACTCAATTTTTTAGTAGAGGGGGCAAAATACAATTCTACTCTTAGTATAGAGGCCTCCATGGTACTTTTACCTCCTGGTGTTTTGTCCTAAGAAGCACATTTTATTAGCTGCTAGTGTTAGAAGACGACAAAAGGTATTTAAACTAAGCTTAACCAAGACTCGATATTGACTCTAAATTCCAGCTTAAAACATCATAAATCGATATGTTAAGATGCAGCTTGGACAATCAACCAGTTACTTGGCTATCCTACAGCCAAAGTTTGTGTCATCCACTCCTTGAAGACATTTTGCTTCTGCAGTTCATGCAAAATAAGGACAAATGCAAAAACAAACGAGGGATTAGACTAATGACTTCGATTATGGTCGTGCAACATATGGAATGTGGTCAAGTTAAGTTGCCCCAATCCCCAAACCAAGAAAAGAATAAAAGAAAGTCTAGTAGGATGCTGAAACATACCCCTTGAATCAAGAATCAGCAGGATGCTTGCTTGTTTGAATCATTCCGTATCAACGAGATCCCTTGTACAAACCGAGCAATGGTTTCTCTCTCTCTTCAACTCTCTTCTTTGCAGCTTCCCTTGCTTTTAGTGCAGCCACCTCTTCTTTAGATACAGCCTTGGGTTTTTCATCTTGTCTTTTTCTCTTAACAGCAAGTGAGGATGAAGCACCTTTAACAGATCTCATGGGATTTAAAGTAGCGGAAATGACAGGCCCCGGTGCGGTCTTGTTTTGACTTTTAGCAACACTTTTGTTATCTGCAACTGGTCCCGTCCCTGAAGTTGGAAATGGCTTTTTCAAAATAGGATCTCTTGATTTGGTATTTGATGAAGCTTGAACCTTGGAGTATGCCTCTTCCTGTGTCACCCACCTGCCTGTTGCATTCCTTCTAAGTAAATATACCAAAAACAGCATTTAATCTAATATATTATAAGAAGAAAAAAAAGAAATAAACTTTAAAGTTCAAGTGCGGATTAATACCTATAGCATCAGAATAGTAAAATCCCGACTTTGGATCATAGTATAACCCATTGTTTTGATTGTAGTAATAACCCGAGCTACCGTCATAGTCCCAATCTGCATCAAGCTGTAACAGTTAGAATAGCAATAAACCAAATGATATCATATGCCATAATTGTAAATCAAAAGTAATATTTCGGCCTGGTTAAGAATAAGGCTGCATATCCATCAAGCCAGCTTATTGGGCATCAACTACCAAGCCAGCACAAATATGAAGCAGCGGAACAAGGACAATGAAACAGGTGAACTGACTTTGAGGGTTTGACCAAGAATGCAACTAATGGAAGTTGTTGATTCTTCGGGCTCGCCTTATGTTGAATCGAGTCTAGGAATAAGTATTGCCACGATCAAACGTGTTTGACAAGACTCGTAATTCTAATAAGTCTTTAAAAGAAAATAGACTAGATTAGACATTCACTTTCCAGATAAAACCCAAACTCAAAAGCTCCACCATTAAGCACAGGTGGATGAAACCAGCCTTGGTGTTATGTAAATACTCAAGCAGAACTACTAATCAAAGCCAAGATAGGATGCATATAGCCTAGGCTCGATATTCTCCTATTTAAACCAAATACATAACCACAATAAACAAACTTATAACTTCTCGGAAAGTAAACATCTAGCAACCCCAAAGTTTCATCAATACCATGCAATCAGCCAATTGAGCAGCCAACAACAGCAGCTCGAAGTTTCAAGAATAACCAAAAACTTGCATTACTACCATGACATTTTACTGCTTAAAATAAAATGGAAGTAAAAAATGACTTTTACTTACCTTCTTGACCGTCTAATGCTTGGTCACTAGAATCTCTCGCCTCAAAACTAGCAACGTCCTTCTGATAACTCCGCTTAGCTTTCTAGCAAACATTGTTAAGAAATATTATAATGATTAACAAAATAAGCATGAAGCATTAAAAAGCAAAACCTATTTAAGAGTTTACTTACAGCTTCGATCTGTTCAAGAGCACGAGCAGCGTCTTTCTGTTCCTTCTCTTTGGCTGCACTCTCTTTTCGCATAGTAGTAAGTCTCTTAGCAACATTCTCTTTGTGCCGTTGACCGAGCTCATGGTTTCGAATACTCGATGGGTTATTCGATATGAAAATTTTGCAGAAATCACACCATTTATTCCCCTGACTCACCCAATACTAAAAAAAAACAAAAAAACAAAGATAAAAGCTTGTTTAACTACAGACAGATAACTGCGACAACGACTAAAAAATAAACTTAATTTCATTGAAGATATTACTATAAGATAATCACGATAAACAATGTTATAAGAACAAGTATCAAGGGAATTCATCTATAGTACCAAGAATCAAAGAATAAGGAGAGAAAAAGTTGAGGGTTTTGATTTCTGTATTGATTGTAAGTAAATAATTTCTTTTTTAAAAATAAAGCTTTGGGATTTGATTACCTCAGTCATAGCTGCGAAAATCTGATCCTTACAAGGCCAATTGTTCGAAAATTGCTAAATGAAGGTGAGATTAGGAGTTTCTTTAAACCCTAAAATTATTTTTCTTCCTTTTCGTTCAAAAGGGATTATTGGGGTGGGATCGAAATAATTGAATCGCTAGGACGTTTTTTGCTTCCTATTTTTCTAACGGGATCCGGATCCAAATCGGATAACCAGACCTGGTTTGATGGGTTAATGTACCATTGGGTACCTAAATGTGGCTTTAATGTTCAATTTGGTACCTAGTCCCAATGGAATAATGTGATCCGATAAACGTTTGGCACTTGTGTTCTAGTAAAATAAACATCGGTACTCAATTGGGACAAAAAAAAAGGGTTAAATACCAAATTGGACATTGAAGCCAAACTCAAGTACTTAATTTGAACAAAAAAAAAGTCAAGTATCAACTTGAAAAAAACCCATATACTAATATGAATATTGAAGCCAATCTCAGGAACTAGATTAAGACAAAAAAACTCATACTAAATTCAACATTTAAGCCAAACTCAAGTACCAAATAATATATTAACCCTTTTTATCTTATCGGTTGATGGTCCAATCCTAGTTTTAGTCCCTCTACTATGATGAATTTTTATATTTAAATATTTTTACTTTAATTTGGTGTAATTCTGTTTTGGTTTTTTATAATGTTATTCATAGGTCCAAAATAATAATACTATTTTTTTTCATACATTTATAATTTGAAACTATCTATAACTCTTCCCCAACTCATAAGTCGAAAGATAATGCGTTTCAACACACTTAAACCCATGTCTTCCCGGATTGACAACAATGCACATGCTAATCAAGCTAAGACTTAATCTACGAATCCGTTAATTTAGTTTAATAATAAAAGACACATAAAAGATGCTGGTGTGATATTTATGTAATACTTTTATATTATCACATATATTTGTATAAATATTAAAATTATGTTATTTTAGTAAATTTATATATTTATAAAAGATTTTAGGGAAATAAAATTCATATTAGAATTATTATAAAGTACACAATTATTGAAATTAAAAAAAATTATAAGCGAATTTAAGAAACTATTATTTAATCATTTATTGATTTTTTGTTTTTGATATAATATAAGGATATTTGACAACTTTTTATTCTACTGATGCATTCATCTATATTATTATTAAGCTTTTTGACTAAGCTAAAAATTATATAAAAATTAAATAATAAAATAAAACTAGAAATTTATGAAGGTATAATTACAAAAAATCAAAAAATTTTATTGAAGTCATTGTACCGATCTCTGATATTAACTATCAGATCGACTTGAATCTAATGTATGTTCTTCTATTTGTTGGTAGATACTAATCCATCGTACTGGTCAATGACTTAAATAAAAACTTAACAGCTTAATGACTTAAATAAAAACTTTTAAATAATCCAGTGTCCATTTTGTAACTTTTTGAAGTTGAGTGATCAAAACATAAATTTACTAATAATTAGTAGCATTGGGTGTAGTTGACCTAAAATGAAAGAGTCTAAATTCAAAATATATGAAAAATAAAGGGACTTAAATCAAAATTTAACCTATAGCATTGGGTGTAATTGCTTCAACTGAACTCAGAAACAGAGAACCCTTTTTCTCATTTACAACATAGATTTGAGAATCAAAACAGAAACATATAACACTTTGAATCCATTCTCAAAGCTAATGTTTTTCTTCAAATTCAACTGAAAACAATCAAACCCAAAATCCCCAATTCCACCATCTTCCCTTCCCCCAAATCCAATCTCAAAAAACCCTAAATCTTTCACTGAAACCCCCTTTTTTTGTGCTCCATCAATGGATGAAACATTCTTGCTCATGTTATCAAATCTCCTCCACCTTCACAACTCTCTTGATCCCACCACTTCCCTTCTTTCCCCTTCTTCTTCTTCTTCTCCTCCTACTTCATCTCCTTCCCCTTCTTCTCCATCTTCTCTTCTTTCATCTTCTTCGCCTGCTCCTCTTCTCTTCTTCACTCTCGCTTCTCTCCTTTCTTTCCTCGCTACTTCTTCTAAGAAAGGGTCATTGGATTCTTCTCCTTCGTCGAAGAAAAGGGAACCCAATTCATCGCCTTCTCCTCCTCCGTCGTCTTCTTCTCACTTCTCCGTCGCCGCATTCCGTGCTCTCTCGACCGACCATATTTGGTCCATGGATGCCCCGATACGTGACGCTGAGTGGCGGTCCTTGTATGGGTTATCCTACCCTGTTTTCACCACCGTGGTTGAGAAACTCAAGCCTTTTATAACCGCTTCGAATCTTTCACTTCCTTCTGATTATGCTGTAGCTATGGTCCTTTCTCGTCTCTGCCATGGTTACTCTGCTAAAACCATCGCTTCCCGTTCTTCTTTGGACCCTTACATCGTTTCCAAAATCACTAACATGGTGACTCGGCTTTTGGCTACTAAGCTATACCCAGAGTTTATCAAGATCCCTGTTTCTCGTCGTAGATTGGTTGAGACTACCCAAGGGTTCGAGGAGCTTACTTCATTGCCCAACATTTGTGGAGCTATTGATGGGAGTCCGATTAAGGTCCGTGGGTTGAAACTTGATAGGAATTCGATGAGTTCTTATAAATGCAAATATGGGTATGATTCAGTTTTGCTTCAGGTTGTTGCTGATCATAGAAAAATTTTCTGGGATGTTTGTGTTAAAGCTCCTGGTGGGGCAGATGATGCTACTCATTTTAGAGATAGTTTGTTGTATAATAGGCTTACTTCAGGTGATATTGTTTGGGATAAAGTAATTAATGTTAGGGGTCATCATGTTAGGCCTTATATTGTTGGAGATTGGTGTTATCCTTTATTGTCGTTTTTGATGACACCCTTTTCTCCTGATGGGGCCGGGACTCCAGCACAGAATTTGTTCGATGGGATGTTGATGAAAGGGAGGTCTGTGGTGGTTGAAGCAATTGGTTTACTTAAAACTAGGTGGAAAATTCTTCAAGATTTGAATGTGGGGCTTAATCATGCACCGCAAACAATTGTTGCTTGTTGCGTGTTGCATAATTTGTGTCAGATTGCAAGAGAGCCTGAGCCCAAGGTTCAAAAGGATCCCGATGAAACTGGGGCTCCGGCGAGGGTGCTTGAGAGTGAGAAGCAGTTCTATTATTTCGGGGAAAGTTTGAGACAGGCATTGGCAGACGATTTGCACCAAAGGCTTTCTTCCCGATAAGTTATGAACTTTTGAAAAGAGGTTGATTTTTTAACCTTGTGTTATCTGTAAGAATATGTATTTGAGTAGTTTCTAACATGGCTGAGATAACTTGCCCGATTTCAGGCTTATCGAATTTCTCATCCTTGTTTTAGTAAGCAATAGAAACAGATTCCATTAAGTAAATTTGATATTTGATATGTAGGGACTTTATTTTTAATTGCTATGGTAATCTAACCTGGTATTGGTGGAAACTAAGAATGTTCTGATTTTAAGAATCGGCATTGCAAAATTATTACTGCTCTGGTTAAGTTCATCTTATGAATTTAAACCTTTGATGCTTTTATTATCTTCCGTTGGATATCATTTGCTTTGATGTATCATATATTCTTAAATGTGAATACCATGTTAAATTGACTTTGTAGCATTTGAAAGAAAAAAAATAGTGTATGCATTCATAAATTGTGAGAGCTTGCATTAGCTTTTAGTTTCTTTAACATTCCCTACCTGCCTGTGTTGCCTTGCCTTGCTTTTGCTTTCTTTCTCCCTCACTTGCAGTTAAGTATTATGAACACTTATTTATGGTATCAATCTTTGTGAGATGGTTTTAGTTGCTAATAGCATTATATTATAGATTTCACTGGTAAGGGAAATTAACTGAAATTGTCAGTGTAACTGTTGCCAGTGGAATATGGGTCTGGCTGCTTATTCTATCGTGGCTCATCTGCCATTTCAATGGTTATATATAGATATATCATGGTTGTGAGTTCCAAGATCTTTTCCCTTTGTTTTATACTTCCTGTATTTACAGGGAATGCTAAATAGTGGACTACGCACATATCATTTGTTTCCTAGGTACTGTAAGAGGGAATTTGTAATGTTTTTCTGGTCTATAAAATCATTGGCATCATGTCTTTTTGCTGCTATCCTAGTCCTTCATTTATCTAATTTTCCTTGATGGTTTAGTCTCTAGTGGCATTCTGCCATTCCGCCTAGTTATGGTCTTGTCATGTAGGATTTCCAAAACCAGATAACCTAGTTTCTATGGCCCTAAGATGGATGTTCATTGACCTAAGCATGTTAGAGGAAGTTGAGGTAGATGTAAGAAGCATCGTGTCTTCTTTATGGACTATCAGACCAGCCAATGAGACCTTCCTTTTCTTTTAAAGTTTTTTTTAGACCCAAAGTTTGTCCTTCACTTGTTAAAATCTTTGTTGCCTGAATTGCGAAGGAACCTTTTGTATGGATGCATTGCTTATTATTTGTACAATGAGTCAATTGTATTCAAGACACAATGAATAGTTGAAATCCCATCAATAAAAAGCTCATAGATTAGTTCAAGCTCTGCCCAAAGAACAAAATGAATGACATACAAGGATCCTCAATAAGTTGCCAGAACAAAATGAATGAGATACAAGGCTCCTCGGTAAGTTTGTAAGTTGTGCTCTCTGTTGTTGCATTCCATTAGAGAAACTTGTGCTTAAGCTCATGGTTCCAGAGTCCAACACAAAGGATGTCGGTGCGGATCAAAGTTCCCCATGTGTGCAGATCCACAATGCTCTTCTTTACCAATTCAATAATAACTAATAGTCAACATAACAACTAAATCAATCTTCTCAAATGAGCTATGAGAAATAACTGAGACTCCATATACAAAGTGTATGCAGATCCACAAGCTTTATTGTCGCTACTTAAGCATGTACATCATAATGGAACTTGAATACCAATTTGAGTTTCTAGAAGAAATTGAGATGCAGTCCCCAAAAAGAAATCCCAGCCCAGGCATTATCCTGACTAGCATGCATGACAAGATTCATTCATATATTTGAAGATTGCAAAAATCAGGAACGCTATGCCATTCGGCCAGCTTCATAATGTCCTCATAGCCATTACCTTTTATGGAGAACTCATGAGTTTTATGGTCCATTGTGCTCGGTCCTTCACCAGCATATGCAGTTCAGCCACTTTTTGGAAGGAGGCCATCCTTGGCCATTTCAGTAAGTACATTGAAAACAGCATCCATATTCCCTTCTTTATGGTTTATTTCAACAAGTACTTTAGCAAGCTCAGCATCAGTAAGCTTACAGCTTCTAAGTATGTTTGTTATGACTTGACTTAACTCATCGGTCTTGCCAACCATGAATAGTGCTTTAACCAGAGCAATAACAGTAACAGTATGAGGAACAAAACCTATCTTCACCATTTCCTTGTATAGATCATACGCCTTCTGAATATTCCCACCTCTACAATGACCATGTATGATAACATTATATGCAGCTTCATCAGGGTTATGGTTTCTCTGAAGCATTGACTCAAAAACTCGATCAGCTTCGTTCATCAAACCCTTCATACAAAATCCTTTTATAAGAGCTACAGCACTTTTAAATTCGATATTGCCGCAATTCTCTATCAGCGTATTATACATGACATCACTTGGGACAGATTCATCATAAAACAATTTGAGCAAAAGCCTTTTTGCTTCCCTTGTCCTAGCTTGTTTATTGAGACCATTAATAAGCACACTATAAGTAACAACATCAGGAAGGAAGCCCTTCTGAACCATTTCATCGTGCAAATGAAAAGCCGTCTTTATATCCTCGTTTTTGCAATAAGCATAAATTAACGTAGTATACGTAAACTCATCGGGAGTCACACCTGCATTCAGCATCTCCTGGAAAAGATCACAAGCTTCAGCAAGTCTACTTTGCTCACACAGACCCTGAATCAGTGATGAATATGTAACTGCATCCAGTTTAACTCCTTTCTTGACCATCTCCTGCTTCATTTGGAACGCCTTCTCCAAATCCTGGTATCTACAAAAACCAGAAATAATTGTACTATAACTTACTATGTCCGGAGCTACACCTTTCTCTACCATATCTTCTATCATTTTTAAACCCTCTTCCACCTTTCCAAGCATACAATGCCCATTAATAAGAGCATTATAAGTGACTAACGAAGGTGAAAATCCGTTTCTAACCATTTCATTTAGTACTCGAAACGCTTCGTTTAAAAGTCCTTGCTGGCAGAACCCATTTACTAAAGTAGTATATGTTCTCTCGTTAGGACGAAGTCCTCTAACATGCATCTGTTCAAAGAACTCCATTGCTCTGTTCATATTCCCAGCTTTGCACATACTATTAATCAACGAAGTATAAGTAATGACATTCGGAGTTAAGCCATTCCTCACCATCTCGGCATGCAAAACAAGTGCTTGATGAAAATTACCATCTTTACAATATCCATTCACGAGTGTATTATAAGTAACCTCATCCGCAACGAAACCTTTCTGATTCATCTCGTGAAGCACCTCACTCGTCTCCTTCATCCTACCTTCTCTACACAACCCATTGATGATTACGTTATAAGTAATCAAATTCGGCTTCAAACCCTTTAATGCCATTGCCCTAAACAACTTAAATGCATCATCGGTCTTCTTCAACTTACAGTGTGCATCGATTAACGTGTTATAAGTAACCACATTAGGCAAACAGCCATCCCTCTCCATTTCACTGAAAAACCCTAAACCCATATCCAAATTCCCCGCCGAGCAAAAACCCCTAATCAAAATGTTATAAGTAAATACATTTGGTGAAACCCCATTTCTAACCATTTCTTCAAAAACTTCCTCAGCAAATCTAACGGGCTTTTTACATCTAATCACGGCGTCCAAAATAGCATTGTAAGATAAAACCCCAGGCATGAAACCATTAATTTTAGCTAAATTAACAATGTTAATAGCCTTATCGATGAATTTCAAATGGGCATAAGATTTTACCACCAAGTCGATTACCGCGGAGCTCGAAGCACACAATTGGTAAGTTTCTTTAAGGCACTGAAAGACGAAATTGCCCTTCGGATCGGGCGTACGGACGGCGAGGTCCTCTGCTAAGGACTGTGCTGATTTGTAGAGCTTGAATTTGGTGAGGATGTGGAGGGCGAGGCATTTGCAGCGAGGGGTGAAGAACGGGTGAGGGTGCGCCCATTTTAGGAAATTTAGGATTAGGGTTTGGTCGTTTTGGGACTTGAGTAGTAAAAAAGAAGCTGCTTCGGGGGTAAAATTGGAAAAGAGGGAATTTAGCTGGTAAGGGTGGCGTTTGAGGAAAGTTAAGGCTTTGTCGGCGAGGAAGGCGTCGGAGAAGGGAGACGAAAGAGAAGAGAGAGAACGGTGAATATGGAGGTTTGGGAAGGGCATTTCGGGAAAATCACAAAAGCTAGGGTTTATCAGAGGCTCTTTAGCCTTTAAGAAGAAGAAGCTTAAAAGGCCATTGAAGCCAAAAAAAAAAAGTTCTCTCCTTTTTGGAGGTTATTTTTCTTTGATTTAAAAAAAAAACCCAATTATTTATTTATTTTCCTTCATTTGAATTTTGAAGAATTTATTTCCTAATAAATAAATAATTTAGTTGGGCTTTAAATTTAGAGGTTTAATATACCATTTGATACTTATATTTGGTTTTAATGTTCAATTTAGTACCTGAGTTCTTTTTCTTAATTTAATACTTAAATTTGATTTCAATGTTCAATTTGGTACCCAAACTAAACAACATCATGTTCGTGTGCTCTAGTAAAAAAACATAAGTACGTAAGACAAAAAAAAACTCAAGCACCAAATTGAACATCGAAGTTAAGCTTAGACACTTGTACAAGACAAAAAATTTTCAAGTATCAATTTGAAAAAACTCATGTACCAAACTAAACATTAAAGCCGAACTCAAATACCAAATTAAACATTGAAGCCTAAAATAAGTTACAAAAAGTACATTAACCTTATTTTAAATAGAGTATTTTCACCAAATATCTCCCAATTATAACTAAAATTTTAATTTAATCCTTAAATTTCAAAACATTATCATTAAATCCTAAATTTATCAATACTATATCAATTAGGTTAATTATCTACTTGGGCTTTCAATTAAATTAAATTAATTAATTTTATATAATTTATTTCATGTAAATAAAAGTAATTAATTCCCCAAAATTAAAATTAAGGAAATAATAAATCAAACATTTATATAAATAATAAAAACGTGAAGAAAAATAGACAAATGCAATTAGCCCCCGTTGAAGCAACAAAAAGCTAAAAAGCTTAACCATATATATATATATATTCTCTACATTTTTGATTGCTTGCCATTGCCAATTATATATCTTTTTCACTGCCTTTTCAAAGTATCCCACAACTTTTTAAACTCCTCAAAAGAATTTAACATAAAAGTTAAAGCCTTCATAATCCGAGCCGAACCTCGATTTATCGAGCTTCCTTCCAAAACTCCCCGGAAAAGATCGAATCCGTGTTTACATCCCTGTCTCGTTGAATCAACAACATAACATGATTATTGTGCCTTTGCAACGGCACGACTGGACGGACCGCGCAACACTTTCACAAACCCAAGGAAACTTAATTTCCCATCGGTATGCCTTATCCAGTCATTAAGAACGGCATGAACCGGAATAGAGGGTCCGAGACCAAGTTCCTGAGTCATTCATTTGAAGATGATTTCGTTTTATGATACAGATCGTGTGAAGTGTTATTTAGAAAGCTAAAAGAATTGCGACACTTACAGATGCAAGTTCCTCGATGACGATAGCCCGGTTTCCATCTTTCTCGAAAAGCTCGTATGCACAACGAGCGTGTTGTTCCCAGTGATCAAACGCTTCGAGCTGATGGACGCTTAATGCGGCTGCACAAAATTCTTCGAAATCCATTCTTCTGTATTGAAGTGCATTTAGCTGTCATGCAATGGAAAATTAAATCGAAGGTACTCAGATAAGCTATGGCTATGAAAAAAGAAAGAATGGGAACCGAGTTCATACCGATAAGAGAAAATCCAGCATATGAGATTCCTTCATTGCATCGGTTGCGTTTTTCATTAGGGCCTGTTTGCAAGAAAACACATTATCGTAATAAGTGTATTATCAGAGAGGGAGGAAAGTGGGCCAAGATAGGAAGACTAACCGTCTTAATATTCTCCAAGGTTATGCTACCATTTTTCGGATCTAATAATGCAAATTGCTCTCGAAGGTAAAAGAGTTCATCCGGAGTCAATGTCTTTGACAATGCCTGCATCGAGAAAGAAATAAGAATGAGATAAATGTTAGCATAGAGGTTATGAGACGGTAAAAGTACAATGGAGGCCCCTATACTAGAAGTTGGATTGCATTTTGCCCCTTCAACTAAAAAAATGGGCAAACTAATTCCTGTACATTAGGTTAAAGGGCAAATTAGTCATTTCTGTTATAAATTTCATCCATTTGTACTGTTAAAAACGGACGTGGTTGACGGAATAACCAGACAGATGTGACATGTTACGTGTACCTCATGCTAATGTACAAGGACCAATTTTTAACAACAGAAATAGATGAAATTTTTATTAGAAAGACCAGTTTACTCTTTGATCTAACCTGTTAGTATACACACCTTTAAAGCAGCTTTCCGTAGAGGTGATGATCGCATATACGCCTTTATAAGCCTAAATATTAGAATATCGAGTGGAACCTTGGCATCGTTACGACTCTGGATCCAAGGATGACCTGTAAAAGAAGATTATGGTCAGTTACTCTGGCTCAACGATGTAAGCAACATGTAAAAAACGATGCACGTACACAATGCCTGAGCTGCTGTCATTCGTTTCCTAGGATCCTTGATCAAGAGTCGCTTCACAAAGTCCTTAGCTTCGGGAGACAAGGAAGGCCAAGGTGGTTCATTAAAATTTGGATCGGCTTTTAGGACTGCTCGGAAAATTCCAGACTCAGTCCTTGCCCAAAATGGTCGACTCCCACATAAAAGAATATAAGCGATTACTCCTATACTCCAAACATCAGCTTCCGTACCGTAGGATCTATGTAGAACTTCAGGTGCCACATAGTATGCACTTCCCACAATGTCGTTAAGCCTTTCGTCTGGAAACATGAGAAGCGCTAGAGAAAAAAGAATCCCTGAAGGTCGAGCAAAAGGAAACTGAACAAGCTGAGTGCAAACCTGGTCTTACAAAATCCGATAAACCGAAGTCTATGGCTTTCAGCAAAGAGTTCTCCTCCTTCGAAATGTACAAAAAGTTCTGGTCGACAAAAGTGCAAATTAGATTCCAATATGGTAACTAAAACCAGTAAAAAAGTTAGAAATCAATTATTCAAGATGATGTAGTACGAAAATGTCCTAGAAAGTTTAGCAGACATGGGCTTGGGCGGCTCAAAATGTCCAAGTCACGCATTTACGCTTCTAAATATTAACAAAAACAAGACTTTGCTCTACCTCGGGTTTAAGATCTCGATGCACCACACCTTGAAGATGACAAAAAGCAACGACGTTTAGTATCTGTACCATTACCGCCTTTGCATCGTCTTCTGAGTATTTTCCACCCCTACAAAGCATAATATACCGTCACGTTAGAGGCTACTCTTTAGGTACATACGAGAACAAACAATTCCGAAATGTTAGCTATATATTAATAGAATAATCACCTTGCGAGTATTCTATCCAAAAGCTCACCCCCTTCACACAACCTGTAATTTCAATCACATTACTCAAAATTTTATCCTGAAAAGTAAGAAACAACCAACTGCCGGAGCATTCGGGCTTATTGTTCTTATTGACTTCTCGAATTAATTCCCATGCAAAATTAAAAACAAAGATAATACGAATAGCAGAACATGTTACAAGGCTTACTCCATTACTATATAGACATTATCATGATCTTCGAACGCATCGTAGAATTTAACTAGATTGCTATGTCCTGTCAAGGCTCGCAATATCTTCACCTCCCTTCTAACATCCTCGACCGCAATAGCTGTTGTCATCTGCCAACATAAAATGATAGTAACTGTCATTAGCCAACAAAAAAATGCAAACACAAGACATAAGTGTTCTCTCAACACTTCATTTGCTATTTGATCGAAGAAGCTAGAAAAAGAAACGATAGAGGCTGGCAGGTTGCCTCTTCTTCATTCTGTTGTCATCGTATTTTAAATGTCAACAAACAAATACTGAGAAACGGTAACACTTAATTCATCATTATAATTATCACAACATCCTTTATTTCCTAAATGGATACCTCGACTAGCAAAAAACACAAACACTTTTATCATGTGAATGACCGGTACCAAACCCGGATAACAATTTGCAATCAACTACAACACAAACCATTTCTTTTTTTTTGGTTAAGGCATAAGTACAAGCCGGTAAAAGAAAACACCGTATTAGTTAACAGGCTATAATTATCACAATAACGTCCTTTATTTCCTAGAATAAACCGACACCTCGACTACCAAAAACACAAACACTTTTATCATATGAATGAACGGTACCAAACCCGGATAACGATTTGCAATCAACTACAACACAAACCATTTGTTTTTTTGGGGGGTTAAGCCTTAAGGACAAGCTGGTAAAAGAAAACACCGTATTGGTTAACAGGCTATAATTATCACAACAACGTCGTTGATTTCCTAGAATAAACGGACACCTCGACAACCAAAAACACACGCTTTTATCATACGAATGAATGGTACCAAACCCGGATAATGGTTTGCAATCAACTACAACACAAACCATTTGTTTTTTTTTTCGGCTGAGCAGCAAGTATAAACTGATAAAAGAACACCAATTTAGTTAACCGGCTCGGCATGAAAACTACGAGCCGAAAGTTAAAGACCCCATTCGAAGCAAAGATATTTTCTAATTCAGTCTAATTCATAACCATCGAGCCGTAATGCTCCAATCGCGGCTGTCAATTCCGATAAGTCGACAAGTTCATTGGCAAATTTCAACAATCACTTATCATACACTATTCACATCCAGATCCAACCATACACAAATGAATGATGCAAAAGAAGCACTTTTTAAGGTCAGATATGATTTAGACCTAATATGTGTGTGTGTATATATATATATCCATGTAAATATGTGGTAAGCGTAGCTAGATCAAATAATAATACAAGTGGGTCATGTGGACCAATTGACCCTTTAAAAAATAATCAATAAACAAAACAAGTTGGCCACTTTATATTGTTTTACAATCATGAAAAAAAAATGAACTCAACCCACCATTTTTCTCCATCTAGAAGATCTAAAAACAGTAAATTCACTCATATACAAGACTAAAAAGAGTGTCTTTAAGCAATTTCAAGCTAAAATTCAATATCTTAAAGCACGTATCTTCGAAATTTTAATAGAGAAAAGTGAAAAAAAAAAGGTGTTACCTTGGATTTGGGAATCACTTTAACAGCAACCTGCTGTCCTTTGAATTCACCTTTCTTGAACTTAGCAGAACAAGTATACCCAAAATGCCCTCTCCCAACTTCTTCACCAATTTCCAATTTAGTCCTTAATTCTTTCGAAAACCCGAATCTTTTATCTAGTTCAACCCCATCTTCATCCTCTTCCGTCTCCGCAATCCCCGCCGCCGCCTCTTTCTCCGCCTTCTTGTTAGGCTTCCTCCGTCTCAACACCGCCCGGATGTGTTTCGCCGGAGAAGGTGGAGGAAATGATTTCTTAAGAAACCTTAAAGGAGTCGAAGGAGTTTTGGGTTTGGTTGGGTGAGCTGGACTGGGAGTGTAAGTGGGAAGAAAAGGGGTAGTCGGAGGAAGGAGCGACGGCGGTGGTGGAGATTTGGGTGGTTGAGGATGGGTAGGATAGTCATTGTGATGATTGCCTTTGGGTTTTGAAGGCTTGGAAGTACAGCCTCCCATTGTAAAGGAAGAAGAAGAAGATCTAGAAGAAGAAGAAGAAGAAGAAAGAAAGAAAAACACTTAATAGGAAACTGGCGATGTTTGCATTTTTTTGCAGAGATCTTTAATGTTGTGTTCAGCTTATTGTAAGAAAAAAACAAATGGAGAGAGATTAAGGAAACAAATAATTATATTTATATATAATTATATACAGAGAAGGCGAAAGTGAGATTTTGCTGTTTTCTTTATTTTTAATGTTTTTTTCTATGATGAAGAAGTGAAATATAAATGATTCAAGTAGGGCTGTACCATCTTGTTTTGCCACCTGGCATGCATATGATTTTTTCATATTTTCTTGGATTTTTTAATACCTATAAGTATCAAATCGGTCAGATTATTAGTTCTTTTCAATTAGTTTAATTCTTCGGTTTAGTCGAGTTCTGAGTATTATTTTTAAAACTACATCGGATTGATCGGTTAAACTAGAAACCGATCGAGACACGGATTCAACATAAGGGGTCAAACCAGTTGGCCTATGAACTGATTTTATCTATTTTTAAATTTTTTTAATAATTTATTTAATCGCGCTAGTTAGACTGATAATATCAATTGAACAGGGATACCGGTTCAACTCTTTGTTCGGAGCAATATACAAGTCAATTGGTTCATGATTTGACTTTGTTGTAAGCCAGATTCTAAATACATATCAAATAAAAGAGACACAGCAATTTTTTACAGCTACTCGTGGAATAAAAAAAATACATTATCGGGTACCAATACTAATCCATATTTAAATAAAATGAATGGTGAAATACACTCAATGTCACTACAACTATTAGTAAAGTTTACATTTTAGTCACTCAACTTCAAAAAGTTACAAAATGATTTAGCGAACTTCAAGCGATTAAGTCTTTTTTTTTAAATCCAGTTAGCGAACTTCAAGCGATGATTTAACGACCAATATGGTGGATGAATACCCATCGACGAATAAAAAAATATACATTAAATTCAAATTAATCTAACCATCAATATCCGAAATCGGATTAAATAAAATAAAAACACACAACTTATCATTCACAATATCATGTTTTCTTAAAGAAATAATAAAAGAATGAATAAAAAACTATTTAATCACGAAAATTGATAATACTAAAATGATGCCAAGGGTTTAAAAAATTATTGTTTCTTACTTTTTAGGGATTGGATTTGGACGACTAACTTAATATTTTAAATTTTAGTTTAGATTAAAAATAAGGACAATCATTTGCCATATTATTCAAGTTGACCTCTTTTACAATAATTTGCCCATTTTTGTTATATAAACAAACTTAACAATTACATCACTTAGTTAACAAGTCCTAATATTTTATATTTATTTTATTTTTTACATTAATCAAAATCCTTGATGTGCAAATATACCGATATATGTTCGGGTCGAATGCGAAGATATTTGATATTTGTGAATAAAGAAAAAATAGAAAAATTTTGTCATTAATTTAGAGATTTGACTCTACTAGACTTTGAATTTAATTGATCCTGGTGTAACTACCAAATACTGAAAGGAAAAAAGGGCATACTATCAAATTTAATCCTCAACCTTTATATTTTTTTTGTCAATTTAACTTTTATTCTTTTTTTTAAATTTAAATTTGGCCCTCAACCTTTTTTAAATAAGTCAAATCACTTTTTTTAATGAAAATATTGAGTAAAATCATTTTAACGATATTGGCGTGGTAACTTACGTGATAGTACACGTAAACTATTTATTTTACATGTCACATCAACGAATAGATTAAAAATTATAAAATATACAAAAAAAAACTTAGAGTATATGTGGATTGTCATGTGTAAAAAATTAACGTATTAGTCAACATTTTCATAAAAAAGCCAAAAATCTAACTTTTTTTTGAAAAATTAATGCTCCACGTCAACTTATTTTAAAAGATTGAAGGTTAAATTTAATTAAAAAATAAAGATTAAATTGATAAAAATATAAATATTGAGGACTAAATTTAAATTATTTATTATTAGATCTCATGTGAGACAAAGTGAGGTAAAAAAGGATTAAATTTATCTTTCAATTTACTACTTTGGGGTTTGTAGCATTTTGTTACTTTGATTTTAAGGGTTTACAACAGTTTTAGTTGGCCCTTGGAATGTACTCTAAAGTTGGACCACTATCCTTATTGTTTTCTTAATTTAAATATATTTTTTAATTAAATTTATTTAAACGTCGGGTTATTTGTTGGATTCAAAAATATTTTATTTAAATCGGATAAAACTTGTAAAAAAATTTAGTTGGAATTTATTTAACTAGAAAAAAAATTGTTGTTTGTATTTAAAGTATAAAGATATATAAATATTAATATAAAATATTTTAAATACTAAAATGAGTTTTTCCGAAATTGATGGATAAATTTTATTAAACACGTGTTTGATTATTGAATATGCTTTTTTTAGTTGTTTTATATAATGATTATATAAAATATGACAAAAACAAAAGTAAGTAAAAGTATCATGCCCTTGTATTAAGAGTTAGATTATTTTTTGTCTTCGTTTAGATCAAGGAGCAAATTGATCATTTCTACTATTAAAAATTAGTTCCTATACATTAACATGAATTACATGTGACACGCCGTGTGTTATTAACTGATTATTTCGTCAACCACGTTAGTTTTTAACTGTACAAATGGAAGAACTTTTTTAATGAAAATGATTAATTTGTTCTTTGATTTAACGTACATAAATTAATTTACTCGTTTTTTTAATAGAGGGGACAAAATGCAATCTAAATCTTAGTATAGGAACCTCAATAATATTTTTACTGACGAAAACACCATCATGACAATATTAGTTATCATTTAAAAGAAGAGGTATTTTCTGATAAAATTAATACTCGATTAACCTGTAACACTAACCCAGTTAACATTTTTATAATAAGTATATATATAAGTTTTTTTTAAAAGTAATTCAAGGAATCCAAAATATTTGACCTTGTAATAAATGCACATGCAGCCAGCAAATTAAATTGACATGCACATTATTTTAAATTTTGAGATGATTAAAAAAAATTAAATATTTAAGCAACACCACAAGTTGGTTCATATAATTAATTATCGAGTATGAAAGTGGCAACAATGCTAACTTAAAATATTACTATCCATTCCGATTGAATCTCAGTTCGATTAAAATTGGTATTGTTGTTAGTGTAAGAGAACGTAGGCTCGAGTACACTGAATCACATTATTCTCTTATTTAAAGATTGGGAATGGGCTATGGGTACTTCTAGACATTGTATCAAAAAAAGCAGATATGATAAGGAATCTATAATGAGAAAAATTCTTGGATTCAATGGATTAATTATAGGGTAAAACTACACTAGTAGTCACCTAACTATTAGTAATATTCTTTTTTGATCACTCAATTATGAAAAGTTACAAAATTGTCACCAGTTGGCTAACAACGTAACTTTTAAAATTGGTATAATAGCAACTTTAACCATCGACATTTACACATTATGTTAATTTGATCTTGATTTTAAAAAATTTAACCTTCAACGTTTACATAAGTCAGTGCGACCGATACAACCCAAAATTTTCAAAATTGCAAAAAAAAGAAGTTTAATATTCTAATCTATTACTGAAACAATATACACCAACCAATACAAGCTTATCTACTTTAAATTTTTTACACTCATTTTTCTTTTTGTTCCTTAAAGACTCCTCAAAACTTATTATTTTAAGGGGAAAATAACTTTTTTTGAAATTTCTCTTCCTCTATTTAAGTCTTAATGTCATCGTTATAAATTAAAAGGGTAAAAAAAAAGTGGGATCCCACTAAAGGACTAAAATGAAATAAAAAAAATTGTCATTGTAAGGAATTAAATTCCCAAACAGAAAAGCTTTTATCTTTTTAATGAATATGTTTTTTGACCATTAAAGGGCAAAACTATGAGTGCATTCGATTAAAGTTAAATGTTCTCTATTTCATGTTTGGTCCCATTTATATATAGTTAAATCGGGTTGGATCGGGATTAGGGATAGTAATAAATTTCGACTCGATTTTTACTCGTATGCTTAAATTTGTTTTAAACTTTGCTTAATATTTTAGCATCCGTTTGAAATTTAATCTCGAAAATTTATTTGATATTAAATTTTATATAAAAATATATTATAAGTTATTATGAAAATAAGAAATTACAGTTAGAAATATAAAAAAAATTGGAATTAAAGAAAATTGGTTTTTTTTTCTAAAGAATTATGATTGCAACAAATCATTATTCTTCAGTTGTTTGGTAATAATAATTTAACAGAAGTCACTGCGGAAAGAGTAATTATAATGCTATTCATGAAAACAGTTTCATCTATCATTATGGTCTGGTCGGTAAGTCTCCGAAAATATTATATGAAATAGTGATTTCACATTATCTGTAATAGTTTAGTGTGATATTGATATTTTTATTTTGAAAAAAGTCAAATCTAAATGAAAATGTTGAAATTCGTAATCAATTCTTATAACAATGTCATTTTTAATATTTGAACACGAATTCTCCTTTCAAAACTATAACGTGATTGAAATCTTAGTATCAAACATGTGGAATGTGCCTCGTATTTCAACCACAACAGAGTTGATGTCCTAACAAGAAGTAAAGCCACATCCCGGTGATGCGAAGAAGGACGTCCTGACAAACCGATAGCGACGTGTTCTCCACTCAAGTGGCTTTATTCTCCTAGTTAAACTCTTGTAAAAGCCCATTTTTGCCCGGGCCCATACCAACAAATAACCCAAATAATAAAATCCAAAATAAAATCTCAAGCCCAAAATTTGGCCCAAAATTTGGAAAACCCTAACCCACAAAACTTAAAAAAATTTCAGCTATCAAAGGAAACCCTAGCCTCCAAGCGCCGCATGTGTGCCGCTCCACTTCCTCGTCTGCCACGCCCACTCGCACGCCTCTGCCACCACTATCGGCCACGGGCACCTGCAAAGCCAACAAAAGGCACGCAACAACAAAAGAAACGAAGGGCAAATAGACAAAAAATAGAAATTAAGAAGTTGTTTAGATTGGCTATAAAGCCAAAAATGAAAGACTTGTAATCTGGCTTTTTCTCTTGGACAAATCTGGAGAAATAAAAAAAAAGAAACAAAGTTTTAAGGATTCTCTTTATTTTCAATCTTTCTATATTCTTTTACCTTTATTTTTTTATTATTGTTTTTTTTTGATAAACGAAAATAAAAGGAGGAAAGAAATACCTGGGGCGCCCTTGGCCGCGTCGTCGGAGCCCTCTCCGTCGCCGAAATCGGCTCTAAAGGCGGGGCCAAAAGGTTCTTTCTCTCGGTATTCAGGCCAAGCAAGCTCGGCCTCTGAACAGGATTTGAAACGGGGCTCAAAGTAGCCCCTATGCGCAGCGACGGCCACCGTCCAAGGCGATCACGACGGTGCATGGCAATGGCCTTGTTGGCCGGATCTGGAAAGGCTGAGAGGGAGAGACCCTTGGCTCTCTGTTTTTTCTTTCTAAAAGTAAAGGAGAGGACTTTTTTGTTTTTTTTTGTTTTTTTTTGTTTTGTTTTTTTTGTTGTTTATAGAAGCTAAAGCGGCGCCATTTGAGGGAGGGACCCGCGCCTCTTTGCCCTAATGGGTAATTTTCACATTTGGTCCCTCCATCTTGCGTGGAGGTGCAATATAACTCTTTATTTCTTTTAGATTTGGGCTGCAAATATGGCGTCTGTTTCAATCTGGTCCTTGGACCATGCGCAGACTCTCACTGCGTTTTGGGATGGGGAATATCTCCCTAAAGGTCCCCCATGTCCTCGGCGCCTTTTATTTCAGTCCCTTTACCACATATTTCATATATTTACAGTTTGGACCCCCGGATTTTGATTTGATTTTAATTTCATCCTTTAGTTCATTTAATTATTTTTTTTAGAAAAGGGGAGTTCCTCTATTATTTATTTTAAGTTATATATATTTATTATTTACCTAATATCTTTCTTTTTATTTGTATTATTTGATTTAAGTCATCATATATGCACATACATATTCTTTTTATAATTTATATACATGTACATATTCTTTATTTATTTTAAATATATATTTTTATATTTCGTATTTTCTACATGCATATATATACTTATATATTTACATATTTTAATTCATATACTTATAAATGTATGTACACACTTACGTTATTTTATTTTTATAATATACATATTTATATCTTTTTTGTCTTTATGTAATATATATACACACATGCGCATGTTCTTTATATATATGTAATTATGTTTTCATATTTTATAATTCTTATACATACACATATATATACGTATAGACATACATATTTTCATTATATATATACCTACATAGTTTTTTTTTGTATTTTAAATTTTTTAAAATTCATACATACATTTTTAAAATGTTTATAATTTTATTCATTTCTTTATTATTATTGTTTTACTTTATGTTTATTTATTTATTTATGTGTCCATTATTATTTTAAAAAATGTTTTCGTTTTTTATTTTGTTTATTTACTTGTTATTGTATATAATTGATTTTTTATATATTTATTTTGTTATTTTTGCTCGTATTATTTTTGCTCGCATTATCGTAATTGTTATTCCGTCACATCAATTTTTACCCAAATTCGTAAAAAAGGAAAATTTTGGAAATAAAGGCAATACTCGATACTTGGGATCTTCGAGAGAATTGGGCCCTAACGTGCTGGGTTCTAATTTTCTGTTGAATCTAAATGCTCGAGAATGCTCTTTAATAAAAAACATAAATAAAAACTCATTATCGGGATTTCAATATGTTGTGTCCTAACGCATTGGATATGACACGTGGTTTTCTCGATATGAGGATTTTTCGAAAGTAAAGGCAATATTCCGTATTTAGAAAATTCGAGAAAATCGTGCCCTAACTTACTGAGCTTCGATTTTCTCGTTGATTTTAAGTAATCGAATATCCTTTTAAAATTAAAATAAATGAGGTTTAAATAAAGAAAATGAAAGGCAAGTTTACTCTCAAAAACATGAGGTGTCGTGTCCTAACTTACTGGATGTAACATCTTGTTACTTCGTGATAAGGAGGCATTTTCCATTTTGATTTATTCGAGTATTTTTAAAATAACACGATATAAGGAGGGATCATATTTTTAAAATTCTTTTCGAGTTTTTAATTTTCGACATTAAGACACTAACTAATTAACTAGGTACCAATTGTGGGCGTATCGAGGGTGCTAATCCTTCCTCGTGCGTAACCGACTCCCGAACTCATTTTTCTGAATTTCGTAGACCAAAATCGTTGTTTTAATAAAATTAAATCATTTATTAAAAACAACCACTTTTTGAGGTGACCCGATCACACCTCATCAAAAAAGGATTGGTGGCGACTCCCGTTTTCATTCTTTTTTCAAAATCCAAGTCGACCCCGTTTCATCCAAAAAATGGTGTCAACAACTCTGATATATTTTTCAGTCTAACTCTGATTATTTTAAGGATATTTTAGTCATATTTGTACACGAAATTCAACCTATAAATAGACTTTTTAGCAACCGTAGATAAGAGAGTTTGTGAGAATTCCGGGAGAACTTTGTATTTCAAGTTTAAGGTTTGTTTGTTTATCCATCTTGTATTCCCCTTTTGATTTTTACCGTTTTAGTGAAGTTTTCTTAACTCGTGAATTTTTATCTTTTTCGGACCAATTTTATATCCAATTTTCTGAATTTTCAATCGTATTGGTTGTATTATTTGAGTTCCACCCAACAAAACATAGTCCAACATTCTCCAATGAGCTTAGCTCCCTCACCAAATCATACGATATGCACCGCCATGGATGACAGACCAACATAAAAGAAAGCACCATAACCATAACCAAAACCAGTAGTCCCATATGTCAGGATTAATTATAATTAACTCCATAGACGATGATAGCCATTGCCATAATACTGTATATATAAGTCTGTCAACTTTGGGGTCGCCCCACGCATCTATGATGGGTATACATCTGCTCCTGCATAATGCACACGTAAATCATCCATCATTTTTCTTTCTTTCTTTCTTTTGTTTCTTCCTTTGGGTTTTTGGCATTGGCCCTTTGCTTAATTTATATTCATCATATACACTTTTTAAGTACATATATATACATCACTATGTGGACTGCCATAAAACCTTGTTGCATTCATTGCAGGTATACCCAGTCTCTTTTTCAGCTTTCATCAATTACCCTTAATTAAATTCTTATTCTTTTATGCACTAGATTCGAGTTTTGGATTGGGAACTTGGAGACTGTTCATTAGGGACGAAGCTAGGATTTTCTTTTTTGGGTCAAAATTAAATTATAAAATTTTAAAGAAATTGTTTTTTTTAATTTTAAAAGGATTAAATTGAAAATTTTTTATTTTTGGAAGGACAAAGTGTATTTTTACTGTTAAACTAACTTATAATTTTAGAAACATCAAATACTAAAATAATAATTTTCCATTCAAGGAGGGGCTAGGGCCCTTGCCTGCCTCCTGGCATCATTCCTGAGATTCATATTCGAAAGGTAGAGAATCGTAAGATTAAATGGTTGAAAATACGATGAAGAAATATCTCTAAAAAGATGAGTTTTCTCGGGTGTTAATGAAATCCTAAAAATCGGGTTTTCTCTAGGAATAAGAGACCATTTTCTTTGACATTGAAAAATATATAAAAAGATTCTTTTGCGATGTCATGTAATGATAGCCTATTATGTATAAATTAATGTATAGAGTACAAAGAAAATTTATGTACGACATTGATTGTGATTCAAACTTGTTAAATATCAATCCGAGTAATTACGTAAACTCGAGTTAAGGAAAATAAAAAAAAATGGTGATTTGGTTGTTCATCATTTGTTTGCAACTATGGGAACATGAAAATAGTATTTTGAGAGTGCTTGAAGGGAAAGAAGGGATTAATGGAGTGTTATAAAACAGTTCTAGGGATGACACATAATAACCCAAAAAAGAAAAAAAGGGCTAATTCAATCAAATGTCCTCAAATTATGGTATAGATTTTATATTGGTCTCCAAATTTTAAAGCATTTTAATTTAATCTTTAAAGTATTAATATTTTATCAATTAGGTCCTATTAGTTTAACCATTAGCTTGTTTGCTAAAATATCAATTCTAATATGACATGGAACTTATTTAAAATAAATCAAATTGTAAATACCTGTGCAGCTATTGCAGGGTAGGATAATGAGCTTTTGCCTCTCTAAAATGGTAAATTTATATTTAACCCCTTTAAAAATTATGTAAAACTGTATTTGACCTCCCTTTAAAAATGGTAAATTTATAGTTTAAAACCCTCTAAAAGTTGTAAAAATCTATGTTAATACAATTATAAAAAAAATATTTTAACCCCTCTAAAAATTTATAATTTAATTCTAGTTTCTTAAAAATTTTCTAATTTCACCCTTAACCAATCATATGAACAATTCAGATCAACATGTTAAAAAACAACACCCCTAATTTTGGTTAATACTTGTTTTATATTTTAGCACGTCAAATCTAAGTACAATAAGTATATATATCCTCATATTTTAAACATGCTTAACATTAAATCCAAAGCATCATTTGCCACTTAAATTAACAAGTAAACTAGAAGGACACAACATTTCAGAATTTGAACAATAATTTAAGGATGTTTGATGCAATTTACCCGAAAGAAGACTCGGGATGGGGTTGAGAGAATGATATTTCATGGGAGTTTCTACTTTTTATAGGGCCAAAGAACAGCTATTGGGAAAGCTGAAGCCTCGACAGCTCATAGACCGGTGGTCCTCGGGACACATCGTTATCCATTTGATGCTCAAAAACTTGCACCAAATCTGTAATGTGTACATATATATATGTACATAGCCATTGCAGACCAGATGGGTCTGATAGCTATCCCACTAATAACAGTGACCTATTCAATGCACACAAACCTACAAAGAAACTTCCAAATGGTCCCCCTAAAACATCCCGTTTAGAAAACGGTTAAATTATGATATTAGTCCCTGTATTATGCGTAAATTATGGATGTACATTTCAAATTTTAAAATTTTAGTCTTGACAAAAAGACAACTTTCAAATTCATTAAGTTCTATTATTTTTAAATTTTAAGGTGGTAAATTTGAGAATTATAGCGACTAAGAATTATTCAATTAGAGAATATAGATTAAATCTACAATTATACACATAATGCATGACTAATTAAATTATTTTGTAAAATTTAAATTCATTATAACATTATTTTTAATACATTACTTAACAGTGCTAACAATAGAACTTAAATTTTAACATCTTAAAAGTACAGGGGCTTATGACATTTTAATTTTTTTTCTTTATTAATTTGTGGTCCAAGATTTGATACACTTTTTTTTATCTAGCATCAAAACTAGATTGATAAGTGATGTTCATACTTTGGAATGTGACCCCTTTTTTTGGTTAGTCATTGGAAATGTTATGGATGGATTAAATGATTTGACAATTTTCTTATAAAGTGAAAATAGATTAGTTTCCATTACCCAAAGTTTATAAAGGGTTGTGTTTTTAGTACAAATTTCAAGGTTTGTATAATAGACCCACCAGATGTTCGTTTAAATGCCGTCCAAAATGAAAATCCCAAAAAAGTGAAATACAATGTACAATGCGTTGGAATTAGCATTGTGAGAATACATGGTATGTTTTTCTGTATTAAGAATCGAAATTGTATTTTAATTATTTATTTAAAAAATAGATAAATTAATTTATGTATATTAGATTAAAGAGTACTAATCTTTCTGTTAAAAATTTCATCCATTTGTTCCATTAAAAACTAATCCCTGTATATTAGCACATGTCTTATATTGTTATCCGATTATTGCCAAGTTAATTTTTAACAGTACAAGGAGGTAAAATTTTTTAACAAAAAAAAATCAAATTTACTCTTTAATCTAATATATAAGAACTGATTTACCCATCTTTTTTAGTAGAAGAGACAAAATACAATCCGACTCTTAATATAGAGGTCTCCGTGTTACTTTTACCAGTATGTTTCAATTGGAGAAAGGATTACTTGCTTTGATTGCGTGACATGATTTGAATGAAAGTGTTATACGTTGACATGGTATCACTGTTTCATACAATCTTTTCTCGTTTCAATAGTTAATCTCCTATCTCCAGCACATTGTGCCTACAAGGGCTAATCAGGATCTTGTAACGAAACAAGTGCTCAATTTTGCACCCCACGTCCGCGAGTAGTGGACCGATGCTGAAATCTCCGGGATCTTCCATCAAAATAATGAGTTTGGATCTTCTTCATCCGAGTCAAATTCAACCTGCAAGCAAGTTACAAGGGGGAAATGGCGCCATTATGCAGAAATCATAAATCAAAAGTGACAATAACAAATATTAAAGCAATTCAATTAGCACTTAGCAACCCGATTGAGCCTTAACTTAGTTAGCACAGTTGCTGCTGCATTTAAGAACATATTTTCCTTCAATTTAAGGGTTTTGGGAGGATTAAAATAGCACTTAGCAACATGTTTACACTATATTCAGGGGAAAAGAAGCTCACATTTTCATCTTTGTACCATTTACCATGACAATCACGTTTCCAACCTGCAGATGTAAACTTAAGTTCTCTCTCTCTACATTCCCGGAAATCCAGATGGTTCTGTATTAGCTTGTGGGATGTTTCATTCGAACAATTGTGATCCCAAGAGAAACCCAGTGTTGCATTTTTAACATCATTCTGTCTCGGTACCACCGTGTTGTGGTTTTCGTTTCTTGAGTCAACCTCGAGTCTTTTATTACCAAGTATCTCAGAAGCAGCCTTTTGTGCCATTTGGATCAATGGTTTGCTTTTGCTAGGTAAACGAGCATTTTGCTTAGTGGTACTCGAGTTAATAGAGGAAGTAGTTGAAGAGCCTTCCAAAGCTAGTCTCTTGTTTATTTCGTTTTGTCTCGTAAGTTCCTTTTCTTTCGCCTTCGACTTTGCAGCCAAATGACGTGATCCTTTGCAATGCATCTGCATAAATCACTTCAACAATCAAGAAAACAAGATAAACTATCTTACAACCAGACAGGAAAGGAAAAAAAAGTCTCAACTGAAGTTCGAATTTCGTAAGTAAAAAAAAGTTTACGAGTTTGGTGCCTCGGAAACAACTTCCCCTACTCTTCCACCCAAAATCCCAGTGAAAAAAAGGAACAAAACAAAGTCCATATTCCCAATTCAAGCAAAATAGGCAAATAATTCAATCTAGAAAGAAAACATAGAAAGATGTATTCCATTCTCAAATGGCTACAGAGAAAAGGAAGTGACATGGTATATTGATATTCCTACAACTAGAATTCGAGGACTATGAAAAATCATAAGAAAAACAACATAACATCATACACAAAAATCATAAGAAAAACAACATAACATCATACACACATCCATATCCATATTCAACGTTAGACTCAAAACGTTAATGGGTTAATTGCACCGATGTCCACAAACTATAACCCAAATTCTAAATTGATCAAAAACTTTAAAACATTCTGATCGAATCTTCAAAGTATTAGTATCGTATCAATCAAGTGCTTCGGTCAACCTAACTATTACCTCGAGCATTAAAAACCAGCTCAAATACAACATGCAACACATTTAAAATACTTGTATTAAATTGTAAACATGTATGTACTTACTATACAGACAGGCCCTAATAAATTTTATTAACACATCATATCCAAGCTATCCATGCAGGAAGCACACATGTGTTTTAATTAAGCACAACATAGTATCCGAACCAGAATTTAACACCCAAGTTGACGGCTAAGCTAAGGAAGGACATCATCAATACAATACCGATATTGCAAGGACTCAATTAAAATGTTTTGAAGTTTAAGGCCAATTTAGAATCAATTAACCCAAACATTAAGCATAATTAGAACAATTAGATAAAAAGCATATTCTTCCTTCACTCTAAATTATCTTTCCAAATTCATGAAATTAAGCAACAGAAAAGCCATTCTAGTCACTTCCCAATAATCAACCTATCCTATATAAACTAAAATACCATCAATTCCCCCCCCCAAAGTTCAATTAACATAATTATAAACATGTGTTTTTTACAATTTTGCAGAAAATTTTCATATGATAATAGAAGTATAGAACTTAAAAAGAGTTGAATAAAAGCGAAGCTAAGCTTACCGAAAGCATGAGAGGAGTATCAAAGATGGGATTTTGAGGGCAGACAAGACAAGCGTATTTGCCAGAAGCGAGCTTCTTGTAAGAAGAGCCATGCCCATCATCAATTTCGATCCCTTCTAGAACAACTTCATCGATTCTTCTCTTTCGGTATTGTGCTTCTCTTCCCCAACTATCCCCTCCATACACACTCATTCTTCGTTTTCCCCCTTTTTTTCCGATTTAAAATTTCCAAAGCTTTTTTCTCTTTGTTTCGACGCCGCCTCTTTATCGGGGTGTTATTTAGACCCAAAAATGGAAAATTTTCTATTTAGGCCATTTATAATTTATAAATTTTAAATTAGTAACGATAAAATTACACTTTGATCTCAAAATGATAAAAAATTTATTTAATCCTCTAAACAATTTAAAGATAGTTATTGAAATGGAAAAATTACATTTTTACTATCATAAACATATATAATTTAATTCCGACTCCCAAAAAAATTTTCTGACTTTGGCCTTATTGACCCAATGAAATTCGAGTAAGGTTTACCCTATCATATTAGTATACTTAATAATCCTCTAAATCTAGCTCGATGAATCTAAAATTTGTCTAAATTCAATCATATTTATAAATAGATAACATTAATTTGTTTAGTCCTAAGTCCTTGTACTTTTCTTAAATTTAAATTTTAGTCTCTATATTTTTAGTTTTAAAATTCAATCCCTCTACTTTTTAGTTTTTAAAATTCAAATTAAATCATTAACACTATTAAATTTGTTTTGGTTAAATTCAAGTTTATTACAATGCTATTTTTTAATTGTATGACTATTAAATGAGTATATACCGAATAATTTTAATAATGTTAATAATTAGATCTAAATTTTGAAATATAAAAAGTAGGACTAAATTCCTAAAAAAAAAGTATAAGGACTAAATTCAAAATTTAGAAAGAATACAAGAACTTATTGCATATTTTAACTAAATTGAAAACATAGAAGTGTATAGTATATTATTGTATTATTATATTTTTATTTTTATGTGATATATAAAATATATAATATATGAAGATAAAATAAAAATACTATAAAAATATAAAACGAGCCAAATCGAATGAAATTAGATTCAAACATTAAATGTTAAAACTTAAACCCGACCCATATTTTAAACAAATTTATTTTATAAATCACTAAACTCTTTCATATTTTAAATAATCCTTCAAATTAAATTATTTGTATATTAACAACTGGAAAGATGATCCATCACTTAGGCATACTTTTGTCTCAAATTCACTGGGTCTATGCTTTCTTCCTTCTTTCTTTTTTGGGTAAAATTCTATAACAGGCCCCTCTAATTTGATGTTATTATTCATTAATTTCTTCAAATTATTTGACACGACATTCTTTTTAAGCATCGTTAATTTATGTCTTATTTATTATATTTTTATCACTCCCATTTGCAGAGAATCATAAAAAATATACATTCTTTTGAAAAAAAAATATTCTGCAGACCCCAACCAAATGGTTTCTGTTTGATTAAAAAGGCTTTATACATAAATTCATCCCTAAACTATAACTCAATTCCTAGATTGGTCCTCTCTTTTTTTGCCAAGAGTGACCCTAAACCATCAATTTTATCAGTTTTACCCAAAAAGTACACGACAGCTAATATTGTTATAAACTAGGACATAGGTTAAAAAAACTACTTTTGACCCCTAAAAAAACTTTAAAAGATCAATCCGAGAATTGAAGCATATTTTAGGGGCTAATTTACCAATAAAGCCAATAATAAAAGACTGATAAAAAGAAGGTAAAATTTCCATGACACCCAACTAAAAAGAAATTGTTCCATTGATACAATACAAAAATTCTACACTTTTATTTTATACCAACTGTTCTAAGAAAAGGCCAAAAGGATCTTCTGAGCTAACCTTTTCATCATATCTTTTAATCTAACAACAATTGGTTCAAGCCTCATATTATCACAGTTCAATTTTTGCTTGAAATGCTTCCATTTGAAACCTGATAAAATCAACATAAAACATTCAATTTCTAAGATTATAGATAACCCTTCACAGTTTCCAATTCGTTTCTCAGATAGTTTCACCGGAAAAGCAGACACAGAACACCCGTATACCATACCTACCTAGTATTTTGTACGAAAGGTAAGAGACTATCTTGCTATACGTAAAACAGCAAAAGGTTATTGGTTACCTGCACCTGCATTGTACATTCGCATATAACATCAGGTATCGTTCATGTCACGAGTGGAAATAAGAAAAACGAGCAAAGCCAAAACCAGCACACTCGACATACCGGTTGAGTTTGGTTGGAACATCTTACGGTACCACCTTCTCTCCTCGTTGCGTCGATCATTGATCTGCAATCACCAAGTTTCGTTGCATAAATACAATTTGTTTTATATATGTTTGAGATTGCCACAAGATAATATGAATTCGGTTTTATCTACCAACCTTTTTCATAGCAACAGCAAGCTCTTTCTTTATTCCACCTGGACGCGGAATACATGACAAAGAGTTAGTAAAAAGTCTCGATAAGTTTAATGTTGATGACCAGATAACATTAACTTCCTGGGAATCTCACAAACTTCTAAAAGGGAGAAAATCCAATACTAAGTTGATTACTAACCATCATTTGGCTCCAATTGCAAAGCTTTCTTGAAGCTTTCAACAGCAGCATCAACATCATTAAGTGCCATTTGTGCCTGGAAGATAATTATCACAATCATTAGGGCACGAAAACGCTTGAATTAACACAAAGTAAAGCATAAGAAAGATAACCGAAAAGGTAGCTTCTAAGGAAGGTCTACAGTATGCATCTCAACAAATTTTCCTGGAGAGATGATTAGCTTAAGACTGAATATAAGCTAAAGCCGCTAGCATCGAAGAGATTAAACTCGTTACCGACGAGAGACATACTAACCTGACCTTGCCGAAACAGGGCTTTCACGTTGTTATCTCCATCACGCATAGCAAATTCTGTGTCCAATAGTGCTCCTTTCAGATCCCCTAGTTTTAGTTTACAGGCCTAAAGCCGCATAATCCATAATGTAGTATAAAAAAAATGCAAGATAACTATGCTTAGTCCAAAAGACAAATAGAATAAACAATAACAGTCTACATTTAATCAACTCTAAGATACCAAGCTTAGGGGAATCAAGCTTACAGAGCTATTTGTGAATATCTGGGATTTCATTTTTCTCAAACTCGAAGTCTTCTCTGCAAAGCCACAACATAGTATATGCACGGTGAATCGAGAATCATACAATACAATACCCTTTAGAGCAAAGAAATGTAGTCACCTTCGTCGATGCGGTCTTTCTCCCAGCAGATATCTAGATATCGTAGAGCCTTCCTGTACTTTCTGAGAGCCATCTTATAGTCTTGCTTCTGTTAAGAACATTCATTAGCACAAACGAGAAACAATGAGCAATAAACCAATGAAGCACCATCAAGAGAGCACAATGCGGCAATGAACCGAATAATTCATTAACACATAAACCGATTACCTTATAATGTTCATTTCCAAAAGCCTTAATAGACTCTACAGCAGTCATCCACCAAGAGAGCTCGTTGGGGCTCTCATCAAGGTCAGCAGGCCAATCAGCATAAATATCACCGTCATTGAAAAAATTTGATATCCCATCATCTGCCCCCTCTGGGATTTCTCCACAATCAGCAATTGTAACATTGACAGTGGGACAATCAGCTTCACCGGTTGTTACGTGTTCAATTGATCGAACAACTCCCATTCCTTTGACTACCTTACCAAACACAACATGTTTCCCATCTAAATGAGATGTGCGAGTTGTCGTGATGAAGAACTGAGATCCATTGGTATTAGGACCAGAATTTGCCATAGATAACATTCCTTTCCTTTCATGTTTCAATTCGAAATTTTCGTCTTCAAATTTCAAACCATAAATTGACTCTCCTCCAGTACCATCTCCAGCAGATATATCCCCACCTTGAACCATAAATCCTTTGATAACTCGATGAAAACGAACTCCCTGGAATAAGAATAGGAGAGATGAGCATTTTTCATCCTAATACATAAAAACCAATGCTTCCAAATTGGAATGATGAGAGGAGAGAAAATGAGAGAGATGTGTATGTTAGTTCAAAATTATGCATTTTTCAAATGTTTTATTTTCTTTACTTTCATTTTTCAACTCTACCGAGCAATGAATGCAAATAAAACCTATGGAAAAGGAGGTTTATATTCCCCTTCAATTTTCCAATTTTCTTTTCACTATACCAAGAAAAGCTTAAGGGTGTGCTTGATTTAGTGGAAAAAATGAAGGATTGGAGGGAAAGGAAGAGTTGAAAGAAAATAAATTTTGAGTGTGTTTGGTAGGGGAAAAAACTGAGAGGAAAGAAAATAAAAGAGATGACAATTTTCCATCCTAATACATAAAAATAAGTCATTCCAAATTGGAACGATAAGAGCAGAGAAAATGAGAGAAAAATGTATGGAAGTTCAAAATTATGCATTTGTTAAAAATTTCATTTTCTTTCTCTTATTTTTCAAATCTGCCAAACAATAAATGGAAAGAAAATTATAATTTTTCTATCATTCCAACCAAACACAATTATGGAAAGAAATTTTATATTTTCTATCTTCCTATTTTTGTACTCCTTCAATCTTCCAATTTTCTTTCCATTCTACCAAACAAAAGGCAAAAGCATCATAATACATATCTTAAAATCAATATTAAAATCAAGAAAAATCAATTAACAAAATTAAATAAGCAACAACTATCACCAAATGCATACATACATATATTAAAATCAAGAAGAAAAAAACTTATAGATCTCACTCTAAAGAAACTAATTCAAACAGTTAAAAACAAGTCAAATCTTTCATTCCAAGAATACAACGAGAAACAAAAAAAAAAGGCTTTGAACAAATCATTTAATATAACCATAAACCAAAATAAACCCAGATAAGCAAACCCCCCTACATCCAAAAATACCAACAAATAAAGAGAAAGAGAGAGGCAGAAGGACCTTATAGTGAAGAGGCACACCAGTGTTAGGACCAATGCCTTTTTCACCAGTACATAGAGCCCTGAAATTCTCTGCAGTTTTGGGTACTACATCATTGAACAGTTCAACTATTATTCTTCCTTCAAGCTCTTCTCCTATACTTATATCCAAATAACACCGTTGCCTCTTCATCATATTCCAAATGTATATCGCTCTCTAATGTCTTTTTATTTTTCTCTCTGTTCTTGCTGATACCGTTTGTATGTTTTTATATATATAAATATACATACAGTAAATTACCTAACTCTTTCATTTCTCTCTCTAGAGACTTCTCTTCATCTTCTATGTAAAACCCTAATCCCGCTTCGTTCGTTTTAATTTTTTTTTTCAAATATAAAAATGGGGGCTCACCTTCTCTTTGGAGTTTGGGTAAGCATTTTGTCTGTACCTCTCCGTTTATTTGTTTTTTTCTTTGATGAATAATTTTTGGGTAAACTACATTACTAGTCATCCGACTATGTTCTTTTTTCTTTTTTTGTCTCTTTAACTATGAAAAGTTACAAAATAGTCACTTAATTATTTAATTTTGTATTTTTTTTGTCACGCAACTATTTTGGAGTTTTGGGTGTTTGCATTTTTACATTAGTTGGCTGGTGAAAAAAAAAAGATAAAATTGAATAGTTAATGACAATTTTATAACTTTTCATATTTAAGTGATCAAAAAAGAAAAAAAAAACATAATTGGTGACCTCTTCTGAAGTTTACCCGTAATTTTTTAGTTTAAATTCAGGCTGATTACAACATTATTATTTTTAGTTACAGTGAGTATTTTTCCAAATTTAATGAAATTTTTTAACAGTATTAATAATTGGACTTAATTTTTAAAATTTGAAAAGTAGTAAAATTAAATTCGTAAAAATAAAAGTATAAAAACTAAATTTCAAATTTATAAAAAGTATAGAGACCGATAGCATATTTTAATTTTTTTTCGATAAGGGATAAAAATAGGAATTGTCCAAAAATTAAACTTGTATTAATGTATAATTTTTTTCAGGTTTAGTCTATGGTCTCTATCCTTATTATTACTATAATAAATTTAGAGTTGAATTAAAAATTCATGTTTGAATCGGATCAAAAATTGGTTGGGGTATTGGTCCGAAGAAAGGCATTGGATCGATTGGTCTGAGAATTGATACGGACCAGTTGAGCCATCTTTTTTATGAACTTTAAATGATTTATTTAATCAAATTAAGCGAATCGACCGAACTAGTTCGACCACTTATCCAAGTATGAGAAACTTGAAAAAATCACATTCAAATTTTAGTTGAAATTACTAGCAGCCTTGACCATTTGGATTAACTTGAATCATTATAAAAGCATGGGAATCAAATTATAGAGATTAAATATCAAATCTTGAGTATAATAGAGGGACCAAAACTACAAATTGACATTGATTCCATGACCTTTCTTTATAATTCTTTGTATTTTCTTTTCAGGACACTATTTTTGTGGGTTTATAATTTTTACCCCCAATTTGCTGTCACTTCATCTTTGAAGTCTAGAACATTCATTGGCCATACTTTAATAAAATCTTTTTCTATAATTTATGGTTGAACCATGTAATTTTATTTAAACCAAATATAATTTCTCAATTCCTAATTAATTTAATAATAAATATTTAATAATTTAATAATAAGTATGAAATTCCACGAGGGATAAATTTCAAAATTATTCATGAATTTTGGTCTAATATACACTTTTATACAATAATTTTGATTTTATACAATTTTATACATAAAATTTTTATTTGATCCAATTCTCATCAATTATTAATACAAATATTAAGATAGTATCATTTTATGTTTATATATTGCATGCATTAATAATTATATATATCCGGTATAAAAATAAATTGATTATTTATTTCTATAGATGTATACGACTGAATCAAAATTAAGATCTCATGTATACATTTGAACCACAATCAAAATTTCATGTGTACAACTGCACAAATTTAAAGTTAATGTATAAAATGACACATTAAACCAAAATTTATGTATAAATTTGATATTTATCCCATTCCATTATGTACAAATTATGCATGAATTAGGTCATTAACGGTATTGAATTATTTAATTTAGTATTTGTAATTATCGATTTTAATTGAAAACTTATAAAGAAGTTTTGTTTATGTACAATAGAAGTCTTTTACTGCATCATCTATGGGTAAAAGTATTATGAAAGCGCTTATATTAGGAGTCAAGTTGTATTTTGTTCTCTCTACTTAGCCTTATACATTATATCAATAAGCAGATTGGTTAATTCTGTGAAAAAAATCATTCATTTCTACTGTTAAAAACTAAAGCAGTTGACAAAATAACTAGACAATTACATGCGACGCGCCACATATAACTCATTTTGACATACATGAATCAGTTTTTAACAGTAGAAATAAATGAAATTTTCAACAAAAATTATCAGTTTGTTCTTTGATCTAATGTATAGGGAGTAATTTGCTCCGTTTTTTTAGTAAAGATGACAAAATGTAATCTCACTATTAGTGTAAAACCTCAACAGTACTTTTACCTCCTATATAGACACTAAATAAATTATAATTTATTTGAATAATGTTTCTTTTGGGTAATTGACTAGAAAATATTGTTGTATTGCCGTTATCGTTTTACCATTAAAAATTTCACTTATTATCCAAATAAAACATTGTCACGAGAAAATGTTAAAACATAATAACTTATTTGACCCTCTAATTAAAAAAATATTTTAATTTTCTATTTAATTTTTCATCTTTTTTAGCCTTTAAATTAGTATTTTTTTGTCAAATCACCTTAAAATGAATGAAAATTTTTACATTTTTTAACTTTGTTGACGTTGCATACACGTGAATGACAAGTCAACATTTAATTATTTTTTTTTAATTTATAAAAACTATTTTTAAAATTAAAAAACCATTAAACATTATATTTTTAAATTTTCAAATAAAATAATTAAATGCTGACATGTCGTCTACGTGGCAATCCATGTGTATGCCACGACGGCAAAGTTAACAAACGTCAACTTTTTCATTCATTTTGAGATGATTTGACAAAAACTATAATTTTAAAAATTCAAAAAGGCGAAAAATAAAATAAAAAGACTAAAATAATTTTTTTATAAAATTAGAGGGCCAAAAAATCATTATACCTTATATAACATTGTTAAATATGTCAATGGTAATAAAAATAATAATTTGTAGTGCTACTATGTTGTCCTCAAAGTGGCCCCACACAAACACATAAATATAAAACAATGTTTAACCCAAATTTCAATTGGGGTGGCGGTGGTAGTAGTGGCGGTGATGGCGGTGGTGGATGATTTTCAAATTACAACTTGCAGCCACTTATATCCAATGATCATGCTTCAAGATGGCCTGCGTTTTGGGTATGTTAAAATTGATTCCATGTGTGTATTCATATTTTAGGATAATTATTTTGTACCTAATCGTTGAAAGGAAAAAAAATAGGTAAAAATATTTTTTCAGTCTTTCTCAATTTTAAAATTGAACAATTTAGTCCCTAAAAAATGAAGTAAATTAATCTCTGTTAATTTCGAAAGTGAGTAATTAAAGATAAATAATCACAAAGTTAATACCTTTCATCAATTGCACATAATTTTGATTGGTATAATAACGAATTTAGCTCTCAATATTTACATATTTTGTCAATTTGATATTGATTCTAAAAAAGTTTAATAAATTTAACCTCAACATTTGCAAATTTACACAAATGTTTGGGGCAAAATTTGTTCGATCATGACTGCATTGACAAAATGTGTACACATTCAGGGCTAAGTTTATTATTATATCAATCAAAATTACATAGAGTTGACGGAAAATATTGACGCTATGATTAATTTTCCTCGGTAGCTCACTTTTGAAATTCACATAAACTAGATTGATCCGATTTCGTTGAAAGGGGCCCATTTACTCAATTTCAAGATTGAAAGAGATTAAAGAGATATTTTTACGAAAAGAATTATAAGTAGGTTTACGGTGCTATTATATGTATTTTTTGCTTTATAAATATATATGTATATATGACAATATTTTAAGTTAATTTATAATTTTTTTTATTTCACTGATAATGTATAAAATAATTTCTCGATATTTTATTAAATCACTTAATTGACTAAAGAAAAGTTGTGGAGTTTTTGAGAATGAAAAGATGAGGCAATTATATTGAAATGTTTGGAAGTTTTCATTAAAAAGTAAAAATTGGATAGGAAGAAATCTTTCGTCAACACCCACCTATGGGACCCTTAGAAAATGATTTATTGATGATTATTACTTTTTGATTTAATTTGATTTTTTTAAAATTTTATAAATATTGAGAATTTTTTTTATTTCGACATGTAATTTTTTTATTTTATAAAAATTGAAGAGTTTTTTTTAATAAATTCGTTAAGTTTTGATCATATAAACCTTTTTTGAGAAAATGAAGAGTTGCATTATCCTCCTATTTATGAGTTGGAGAGTGACTATGGATAATTCTAGAAATTTTGTAAAAAAATAGATATGATCAGAACTTATAATAAATTTGTTAAAGTAAAAAAAATCATAAAAAAGCAAATTTAAAAACAAAGAGAAAAGAAATATATGATTCATATTATATACTAATGAAAATGTTTGAAATGGGCCAACATGAAAGCCCAATTTTCAGCCCCCAAAGCCCATCAACCCAGCAACAGGTTTGTAATTTCATTATTTTGGGTACAATTGGATTAGTTTGGTTTGGATAGATTTATTTTTTTAAAAGTGTTACGGAGAGTTAAATTGTATTTTATTTTTATTAAAAAATAAGTGAATTAATCGACACTATATTTGATTCGATCATTGGATTCAAATGTATGTTATCGCATTTCCTTGTCAAAACAATCAATGTCAAACAATACTAAAATCTATATAATTAAATCATAGATACATATTAATCATAATCTAATCAGTTAAGATTTAGGTTGAATTTGGATTCGAATCTTAATCTCGTATTAAATTCTTTTTTCTCAAGTTTTAACAACATGCTCGAGATAGACTTCTTTATAAATTTTGAAATTTTATTTTGATATTTACAAGTCTCGAGGAAATGAAGTTCATGCCTCGAGACAAAAGTGATAAATCGTTAAATTGCTTATATTTTTGCTAATACTTTATATATTAATATCTTATTTTTTTTATAAACTAAGGTGATGAATTCATAAATAAATTTAAAAAAAAATGGTGTAGAATCAACAGTGATCATCGCATAATTTTTTTATAATATTTTTTTTATATCGAATCGATGATCGAATCACTTAAATTATTAATTTATTGGTTTGATTAATTCGATTGAATGAATCTATTTGTATATTAGAAAAAAACACTACAAACTGATAATAATAATTAAGTTTCACTCCTACTTTCATGTTGCTTTTGTCTTTTAACTCGAGCACCTTATTTCACTCTTTTCTTCCTTGATTTCTTGGTGAGTATCCTCTATAGGTACCGTCACAACCGGCGCCTCCCGCGGCGGAGATGAGTCGGGTTGACCGTCAAGGCAAGAAGAGCACTTCCTCTCTGTCCAACTTTCACAATCATATGATGGAGCATGGCCCATGATACGACGCCAGCCTGAACACAGTCTCCCGATCATTGCAGCAATGATACCGAGGATTGTGATCACTGTAAGAACGGCTATGACAGGTCCAACCGACCCGTGACCCCTATGAACCGTGTAGGCTTGTTGGGTCACTCCTCCATATGGTGGTGGTGGTGGTGATTGCTGCTCTAATGGTGTGGAAGACATCAGCAAAAAGAAAAAAATAATAAAAGAAGAGAAATTTTATTTATGAATATATGTAAATATTTGAAGGGTTTTTTTTTCTTAATTATTTTATGGTGGGCTTTTATAGGGTTTAAGCTTCTTAGTTTGTAATAAGAATGGATGAAAATGAAAATGAAAATGGTGAGTGATTTATTGGGGTTTTGCTTATTGGACAAGTTTAGTGTCATGAAAAGAACATTAAAAAGTTAATTTAAAAGGAAAAAAAAAGTTGATTGGGCATGTAGGAGAGATAAATATCATGTTAATGAAAAGGAAGTCAAGATGGGGATTGAATCGTAGTTCAAGTGACATAGTTATTATTGCAACAATAACGAGAACATAGATTGAACATGTTTAAATGTGTTTTTTTTTTTAGATTGAGAGAGTTATAGGTAAAAGTAGATATTGTATAAAAAAAGTATTTGAGTTCTTTTCCATATTTATTCTAGTTAGTAAGAGTTAGATCTGTTTATAGGTTGGGCCTAAGTGAAGTCGAGCTTGAATAAATTTGTTTATGCTTTGGCTCGGCTAAGTTGGAATTCAATATAAATAATAAAATATTAATATAAAAATATTTTATTATCTTTTGAATTGTGGAACGAGTTTTATGGGCAGGTCGAGTTGGGCTGGAAATGGGCCTGGGCCTGAAAATTTTTTGGAGCTGAGCCACAGCTCGGCCCATGAACAGATCTGATTAGAATTTAGTTGTTAAGTTTATTATGCTTAATTCCAATTGATATGTATAAGTAATTTATGTAGGAGAGAACATTCGATTGAATTGTGTGAAAAAATTTCGACTTAGTCGAGTTGACGAGTCCTATTTTATCATCCTAGCTTGATTTAAAATTTTTTCAAATCGAGTCAAGTGAAATAAAATTCAAGTCAAGTCGAATCAAATCGAGTGAAATTGTTCGAGTTAAATTAAAAAAATTAAACATGTAAAATTAAAATTTTATTATAGTATAACTAATTCCATGTTAAAACACATAAATTTGAAAACTTTTTCAAAGCAAAAAAAAAATACTTAGTATGATAAACTTGAATAATTTGTAACTTTCTTTATATATTCTTTAGAATTTTTCTAAAATTTTTATAAATTTTTTTAAAATATAAATTTTTTAAATTTTAAAAATTATTTTGATTTTTTTTTGTAATTTTTGTTGAGAGAGAGACTAATTTGTTCATTTTCAAAATTGACAGAGACTAAAGAAGTATTTACACCAATCTGTTATTTGAATTGTAAAATTCAACTTGAAACTCAAATTATTTATACAAGTTGACTCGAATAACTCTAAATTTAAATTTTTTTTCAATTTTTTTAAATCGAATCAAATTTTAATCCCCTAAATTGATGTATTAAGTTAGGAAATGCTTTGTTTAATGCAGTGGATAGAGACTGAACTGCCTTACTCCATAAGGCAAAGCAACTTACTAGTTTATACAAAGTTGTTTTTCTATACTTAATTGCCATTGGATTTAGATGACTGTGCCTTTGTTAGAAAGGGCATAAAGTTAATGTAACATTATATAATTTTCCCTTTTTCTATAAAAAAAAGAAAATAAAAAAAAGTTGGAATTAAAATTAATGTAACATTATATAATCTTCCTCTCTATTTAAATAATAATAATTGTCCAATGTTCTTCCTCTCTATTTAAAAATAATTTTAAAAAAACTTTTAATTTAAAAATAGGATAATATATAATTTGGCATCTAAAATTTTCTATTTGTACCTAGCTGGTCCTTGAATTTGTATTCCAGCAACTAGTTTGGTACCTCCGCACTAACATCATTAGTTTACCCCATGTCGTTCTGAAAGGTTACCACATGGCACCATTGGATTACAAGTACAATGGCGAAGCTTGAAAATTTTTTTGAGAGGTTGGAATTAAATTGTATATTTTTATTATAGTAAAAATGCAATTTCATCATTTTAATAGTTTATATCTTTATAATTTTTAAATGGTTAAATCAAAATTTTATCATTTGGGGGGTAGAGTGCAATTTTACCATTATTAATTTAAAATTTTATAAATTATAAATGACCTAAATTAAAAATTTATCATTTTAAGGGAGCCATGGCTCCCTAGGCTTCTATTACGTTACGCCATTGACTGGGTATAACCCTCCCAAACCCTTAAATAAGAGAATAAAACATGTTAGAGCGCTCAAACCTACATCCTCTTACACTGGTAACAATACTAATGCCAACGAGCTAAAACTCAATCAGCCTGAGTCATGAATTTCTATAAGTTTAATCACAAATTTAATCCAAAACTTTTTGCGACCATAGTATTCATTTTTTTCATGAATTTTAATGCTACCAACCATAAACCATAAAAGTACGTTAGAATCCCCTCAACATAAAGTTGGGTGGTGATGAAGATGGATCAACATATTAGTAATATTGCATTTGCTTAACAAAATGGTTAGGAAAAGGAGGTCGATTTAAGCTTGTTGTCGTAAGAATAGGGCTTAAAGCCACAAGTGATTAGAGCTAAAGTCTTGGCCTGTAACACTCTTACTCTGTTGAACTCATTTCCATTTCAGGCAGTCTTAAGTATTCATGCTCTCAAAAGAGGAGACAAAACCTTAATAGTAGACAGTACCTGTAGCGACCTAAAAATTTCGGCACGGGCGTTAGTCGAAGTAATTATTGTAAATTTGAAAACTGAATCTCGATTTTATTTGAAAAAGGAGACGCCATCGATCTTTTTTCTAGGTGTGATCGGACACCTACAAAATTCTCCTTTTAGAAGAAAATTTTATTTTTAAACTTTTCTAAAAAAGAGGTAATTTTAGGTCCACGTAAAAATCCAGAGAAAATTAGGGTCCGGGAGTCGATTACGCGCGAGGAAGGTATTACCACCCTCGCAACGCCCAAAATTGGTATCTCGTTAAACGCGCGTTGTCTTCATTTTCAAAAATACGAGTTCAATTTAATATTAGTCGTGATCCGATTGAAACACGATAATTTTAAAGCACAACAACTTTTTCCTTTTTTTTTAACACGAATTTTTTAAAATACAAGAATTTTAGAAACACGAATTTTTAAAAAAACACGAAAATTTTGAAACACGAGATTTCTTTGAAACACGAAAATTTATGAAACACGGTCAATTTCTTAAAACGCAAAAATTTTTGAAAAACGGGAATTTTTTTTTTAAACACGAAAATTTTTGAAACACTGGAATTTTGAAAACACGAGGATTTTTTAAATACGAAAAATTTGAAAACAAGAAAATTTTTGAAATACGAAAATTTTAGAAACATGAAAATTTTTGAAACACGGAAGTTTTTAGAAAACACGAAAAATTTTGAAAATTGGAATTTTTTTGAAAACACGAGAATTTTTGAAAAATATGAAAATTTTTGCAACACGGGAATTTTTGAAAACACGAAAAATTTTCTGATTTTTTTATTAAGCACGTATCATATTTAACACTAATTGATGATATTCACTCAACATAGCAATGAAATAAACGAATTAGTGTCAAATCGATTTGTTACCTTATTTTTGAAGACACGAGAAATTTTTTTGAAGACACGAAAATTTCGAAACCCGAGGATTTTTTTTTGAAAATACAATTTTTTTGAATATTTTTTTATTTTTAAAAGGGCGTATCGAGTTTAACGCAAACCGGTGATATTCACCCAACATAGCGATGAAATCAACGATTTTATGTTAAATCGATTCGTTGCCTTATTTATTAAAATTATTTAAAATAAAATAAAATAAAAATCAAATTAAATTAAAAATATAAATATAAAAATGCATAAAATGCTAATAATATTAAAACGAAATAACATAAAAATACGAGCATTAAATTAAAAATGAAATAAACGAAATTACCGAAAAGCTCCCGAAACACGAGCTTCGTCGAACGGGTTACACGAATTGAACCTTTTTTTTCTTTTTTCTCTTTTTTCTCTTTTTTCTTTTTTCTTTTTTTTCCTTCTTTTTTCCTTCTCTTTTTCTTCTTTTTCTTTTCTTTTTTTTTCTCTGCTGGGCCAACCCGTTGGACCTGCTTCTGCTGGGCTGGTGCGTGCGGGCCTGGCCTGCTGGTGCTGGCCTGCTAGGCTGCGCTGGGCCTGGGCTTGGGCTGCTGCTGGTCTGCTAAGAAATGGCCTGCTCTTCTTCTTTTTTTTGGGCTTGTTTCTTTTTTTGTTTTTGTTTTTGTTGTTTTTTTCTTGGGCTGCTGGGTCAGGTCGGGTCGTCAGTCGGGTCGACCGGTTCGGGTCGGGTCAACCCGATTTTAAAAAAAGGATTTTTCTTTTCTTTTTCTTTCTTCTTCCTCTTTTCTTCTTCCTTCTTCTTCTTCAAAGTCTAGCCTCCACCGTTGCTTGCTCCGCCATCGACTGCTGCCGCCGATGCCACGGTGCCGCCGCTGACTCCTCCTTCTTCTCCTTCCTCTTTTCTTTCTCTCTTCTTTTTTTTTCGAAGCTTTTTCTCTCTCTTTTTTGAAATTTTTTTTGATCATTCAGCCCCCCCAAATTTTGGAGTTAAAAGCCCCTTTTATAGATAATTTTTGCTTCATTTTGCAGGTGGTAGGTGGCTAGGGGAGAGGGAGGCCATGCCCTAGGCCGGCGGCCGGAAATCGTGGGGCAAGTGCACGAAATCCGCCGGATTATTGGGGATTTTCTGACAGAAGGACTAAAATGCAAACACAGGAAAATTTTTGGGGCCAAAATGTAATTTCGAGGAAGTTTAGGGGTCAAAATGTAATTTTGAGAAAGTTTAGGGGTCAAAATGTAATTTCAAAAAGTTTAGGGGTCAAATGTAATTTTGAAAAAATTTAGGGGTCAAAATGCAAATTTTTTTTAAACACAAAATTATTCCCGGACAAAATTCAGTGATTACAGCTGCCCCTCTTTGCTCATCGTTGTGAAACAGGAATAGAGCAAAGACTTAAAAGCACTGAATTTTGTTCGACTGTCCAAAATTTTCTTTTTATTTGAAAAATAGAAGTCGAGAATAGCTCGGCATGTGGCCCAAGGCTCAACTCACCTCTAGCAATATGAGTTGATTTTTGAAAAACAGAAATTGAAAAATACCTCAGCGTGACCCGAGGCTTAACTCACTTCTCGCAATATGAGTTGATTTTTTTGAAAAAAACAGAAATTTAAAAAAAATACCTCAGCGTGACCCGAGGCTCAACTCACCTCTGTATTATGAGTTGATTTTTTGAAAAAAGTAGAAATTTAAAAAATACCTCAGCGTGACCCGAGGCTCAACTCACCTCTGTATTATGAGTTAATTTTTTGAAAAAATAGAAATTAAAAAAAATACCTCAGCGTGACCCGAGGCTCAACTCACCTCTGTATTATGAGTTGATTTGAAAGAAAAAAAAAGACATAAATTAAAAATACCTCAGCGTGACCCGAGGCTCAACTCACCTTTGTATTATGAGTTGATTTTTTGAAAAAAAAGCAAAAATTTAAAAAATACCTCAGCGTGACCCGAGGCTCAACTCACCTCTATATTATGAGTTGATTTTTTGAAAAAAGCAGAAATTAAAAAAATACTTCAGCGTGACCCGATGCTCAACTCACCTCTGTATTATGAGTTGATTTTTTGAAAAAACAGAAATTAAATTAAAAAAATACCTCAGCGTGACCCGAGGCTCAACTCACCTCTGTATTATGAGTTGATTTTTTGAAAAAAATAGAATTTTAAAAAATATTTCTTGAAAGAAACAGGGTTTCAAAAACATCTAGTGGAACTAAAAGCCTTCTTCTTCATTGATTCTGTGCAGCTTTCTCCTAGTATTCCTTGCTCTACTAGTATACCTGTATATGTCATGTATGATGTTATTATGATATGCACATGTTTGTCCTAAATGCTTTTGTGTCTACATGATCATGTAATGCACCCTGGGCTGTTTGTCACGTGCCCCACTTTTGATTTTCGTGAGGGTCCGCATTCATTTCCTCAATTCTTGACTTTTCTCTCTAATTTTGTACTCATCCTCAAGTTCTGTGAGTAACCCACATTTTCGTACACCACCTTCCTGCCCCCTGTTGAACCTTTGTTCTTGCTTCAGGGTCCTTGTATTTATCAAATTCTCATCCAGGTAATGCTCAACATTCCTTTTGTTTAGAGTATGTCATCTTACTATTTATCATTTAAATGAATCAACCATGAGATGCATGAAAAATGGCAAAGTAGGCATGAAAGAAATACCTCACATTCATTTTTTCAAAAGCAACAAACAAAGAAAATTGACAAGGAGAAATTCAAATAAAAAAACATCATAAAGAAAGGAAAGTGAATTCAATGGCCACAAATGCTCTAGATATCCAATGCATGAACTTCCCACGTTTCTTCATCCTGGATCTTTTCGAGCACGGCTTCTTGTGTAGAAGATTTTGAGCTTTTGAGAATGTTTCAAATATTGTAATCTCGCCATTCGACTCCCCATTCAAGTCGTCTTGCTCCTTAAGTTCGAGTCCGTTTCATTAGGACGCCCTTTCGGGTTTTCATCCTAATCTTTTTTTGTTTATCAAGACGCCCTTTTCGGGTTTTCATCTTGATTTTTCTTTCTTTTTTTTGTTTTTTTGTTTTTTTTGTTTTGTCTGTTTTTTCTGTTTTTTCTGTTTTTTTCTTTTTTTTTTTGTTTTTTTAAGCATAATATTTCTTCACAGCATTTGAGTTCACTAGATTAGGTAATTATTTCCCATTCATCTCAGTGAGAATCAGAGCCCCTCCTGAGAATGCATTTTTTACAACGTATGGCCTTTCTAAATTTGGCGACTATTTCCCTCGAAAGTCTTTTTGTATCGGGAGGATCTTTTTTAGTACCAGTTCCCCTTCACGAAATTCTCTTGGCCGTACACTTTTATCATGGGCTGTGATCATTCTCTTCTGGTTCATCTGTTCATGACAAATTGCCTTCAAGCGTTTCCCTTCAATAAGGTTTAGCTGATCATATCGAGTTCGAACCCACTTTGATTCTTCTAAATTTGTCTCCATCAAGACGCGCAGGGATGGGATCTTTACTTCGATGGGCAGAACGGCCTCCAACCCGTAGACCAGAGAAAAAGAAGTTGCCCCTGTAGACGTCCGTACAGAAGTGCGATATGCGTACAAAGCGAATGGTAGCTTCTCATGCCAGTATTTATATGTCTCAGTATCTTCCCGATAATCCTCTTAATGTTCTTATTAGCGGCTTCTACTGCTCCGTTCATCTTTGGGCGATAGGGCGAAGAATTATGATGTTTTATCCGAAATTGCTCACACACTTCTTTCATCATTTTGTTGTTCAAATTTAAAGCATTATCTGAAATGATTCTTTAGGGCAGACCGTATCGACATATGATCTCCTTTTTTAAGAACCTACAGACTGCAGCCTTGGTCACATTAGCAAACGAAGTGGCTTCTACCCATTTTGTGAAGTAGTCTATAACCACAAAGATGAATCGATGTCCATTGAAAGCTTTCGGGGAAATTGGCCCTATAACATCCATGCCCCACATAGAAAAAGGCCACGGAGAAGTTATGACATGAAGGGGTGATGGGGCTGCATGAATTTTGTCGCTATAAATTTGACATTTGTGGGACTTTCGTGTGTAACCAATGCAATCCCTTTCCATCGTCAGCCAATAATAACCAAGTCTCATAATCTGCCTGGCCATGGTGAAACCACTGGCATGTGTTCCACAAATTCCTTCATGAACCTCTTCAAGTATCTTTCTGGCTTCAACAGCGTCTACGCACCTCAGGAGCACTTGATCTTTTCCCTTTTTGTATAGAATATCTTCGTCAAGAACAAATCTAATCGCCAATTTCCTGATTGTTCTTTTGTCATTCTCATTTGCTTGCTCGGGGTATCTTTGATTCTTGATATACTCCAAGATATCATGGAACCATGGTCGTCCATCTGACTCCTCCTTAATACTAAAATAGTGTGCTGGGGTCTCATATATACTCATTTGGATGTGCATTATCTCAGTTTCCCTGTTTGCTTTGAACATCGAAGCCAATGTGGCTAGGGTATCAGTTGGTTTTCTTCTCGTGGAAAGTAGTTAAAAGTCACTTCTTTGAATTCTTTGACCAATTTCGCAACGAGATCATGGTACTTGATTAATTTCGAATCCCTCACTTCCCAATCTCCACGAATTTGATAAATGACTAATGCTGAGTCCCCGTGTACCTCTAAAATTTTGATCTTCCTCTTGATAGCTGCACGAAGCCCCATGATGCAAGCTTCGTACTCCGCTATATTATTGGTACAGAAGAAATCCAATCTGGCAGTGAGTGGGTAATGGTCCTCTTCAGGTGACACTAAGACTGCTCCGATCCCATGCCCCAATGCATTTGATGCACCATCAAAGTTCATCTTCCATGACTTTTCTTTTGATGACTCGCCCTCTTTTTCTAAAATGCACATCAAATCTTCATCCGGGAACTCGAATCTCAAAGGCTCGTATTCCTCCGTTGTACGACTTGCCAAGAAGCCAGCTATTGCGCTTCCCTTTATCGACTTTTGGCTCACATATACAATGTCATACTCAGTCAATAGGATCTGCCATCGGGCCATCCTCCCTGAGAGTGCAGGTGACTCCATCATGTACTTTATTGGGTCCAATTTTAAAATTAACCATGTCGTGTGATACAACATGTATTGTCTGAGCCTTCGAACCGTCCAAATCAATGCACAACAAAACTTCTCAATTGAAGGGTATTTTGCCTCATATTCTGTGAACTTCTTGCTGAGGTAGTAAATTGACTTTTCTCTTCTCCCTGACTTATCATGTTGCCCCAGTACGCAACCCATTGAGTTCTCAAACACGGTCAGGTACAATATTAAGGGTTTTCCAGGGGTCGGCGGTACTAGCACAGGAGGATTAGATAGATACTGTTTTATCTTGTTGAAGGCCACTTGGCACTCCTCGTTCTATTCTCCCGGATTACGTTTTCGAAGGGGTCGAAAAATTGGGTCACACTGATTGGTAAGTTGAGCAATGAATCGGGCAATGTAATTCAACCTTCCTAAAAATCCTCTGACTTCTTTTTGTGTGCGCGGATGAGGCAATTCTTGTATAGCTTTTATCTTATCTGGATCAACCTCGATACCTCTTTCACTAACAATGAAACCTAGCAGTTTTTCTGAGGTAGCCCCAAACGTACATTTGGCCGGGTTAAGCTTCAACTGGAACTTTCTTAATCTTTCAAACAGCTTCCTAAGACTCCCGACATGCTCTCTTTCTTCCCGAGATTTGGCAATTATATCATCGACATAAACTTCTATTTTTTGTGTATCATATCATGGACCAACGTTACCATGGCTCTCTGATACGTTGCCCCAGCATTCTTTAGTCCGAATGGCATTACCTTATAACAAAAGGTTCCCCACATTGTTATGAATGTAGTTTTCTCCATGTCCTCGGGAGCCATCTTTATCTGATTATAACCTGAGAAGCCATCCATAAAAGAAAACAGAGAATGCTTCGCCGTATTATCCACCAAAGTGTCGATGTGTGGTAAAGGAAAGTTATCCTTAGGGCTTGCTTGATTCAGATTATGATAATCCACGCACATTCGCACCTTGTCATCTTTCTTCGGCACTGAGACTATATTAGCTACCCATTCTGGATACTTGGAGACTTGTAGGAAGCCAGCGTAAAATTGTTTATTGACTTCTTGTTTTATCTTTAACAGCATTTCGGGTCTCATCCTTCTTAATTTCTGCTGAACGGGCTTGCATTCTGGTTTCAGTGGGAGCTTGTGGACCACAACATCTGTGTTCAATCCTGGCATATCCTGATAAGACCAGGCAAACACATCCTTGTACTCATGGAGTAAGGTGATCAAATCTTGCCTTGTGTTTTCTGAAATGGAAGTCCCAATCTTCACTTCTTGTTTCCTTTCTTCATTCCCCAAGTTCACTACCTCAACAGATTCTTGATGGACAGGATCTGTTTCTCCTCTTGTTCCACCATTCTCAGTAAGTCAGGAGACGATACACAATCTTCAGCATTTTCGTCAGCCTCGAATTCTCCTAAACAAACAGCCTTCTCAAAATTGATTTCAAGATTCATAACGGGATTATTCATGCCATTGATATCTGAGCACCTGAAAGGTGAATGGGAAAGAAAACTATGGAGGAGCATCCAAGTATTAGAATCAACACACACAATGTTATGGAATGAGATACATGGAGAGAAAGGATATGAAGCGATGGGGGTAATTATGAAACTGATAGAAATGAAAAGATCATGACAAAATGCATCATTCATTAATGTTCATTGAAATGATAAAGAGCAAACATAAGCTCCTACAAAAGGAATCCCACTATTTAGGGGCACACAAAATAAATGGAGAAGTAACATTGGGCATTACTCTGGAGAGGACTTAAAAACTATAAGAAGGTCCTCAACAGTCCAATTGTTCAAAATATATCATGGAAGACAGGGGTGTATCATTGAAACATCCCCAATTGTATCACTCTTGTTGAGCTCAGCATCCATAGTTCTAGCTCTTAAATGCGTTCTATAAGAATGACGTGATTCCAGACTTGTAGTGTCACAACTGTGGATTATGCAGTTCTAGCCTTAGTGAATGGTTAGGGTGATATGTACATGCAATACATGAATAAATGAATGAATGAATGAATGAATGAATGACAAGTAAATGTTAGTCATGAATAAATATACAAGAATTTGGTGTTGATTTCAAGATAGCCCCATATTTTGGCGTTTCATTAATCAAAAGAGCCCATTACAAAAAATTTCATTGACTAAACTTCAGCCCATGTATCAGTCATCCCTGTCAACTTCATTAACTTCTTCTTGAAGGTCATTGGTTTAGGCTCCTTCACATATATTTTATTGAATTGTACATTGTCGATGCGAAGCAAGGCAACATACTCTTCTATAGTCGGAGTCATATCTTCTTGATTGAAAGTGAAACACTGATAGGCAGGGTCCCAGAATCGAACCATGGCTTGGGTCAACTGCTCGTTCACATTGATTGCTACCAAGTGAGCTATATTCCCATATTTTTCAGTAAAGATGCCTCTAGTATCTGAGTCCCACTACTTCCAAATCCCAATCAAGTCTTCAAGATAATCCTGATGCACATTCAAGGTCACACGCTCGGGAATATCAGAGGTGTATCCTTCATTCAAACTGTCCCCTTTCGCTTTTTGAGTCCTCCAAGAACAATCTCGGACTACAGTATTTTTCTCGGTTACTCGTGTAATTGACTCCTCCATCAGAAACCCGTTTTTGGCAACCAATCTCTAATCAACACCCTCCTAATGAGATGCCTATGATGCATGATGACAAAAAGAATAATAAAAACGAATAACCTCGATTAGTGATCACAACAGATATAAACAGAGGAAAAAAGAAAAATAAGAACTACGGAAAGTTTAACAATTTAAGCTAATCAATCATGCAATTTGGAGGAAGAGACCCACTTTTTTTTTGCCCCAACAAGCTTTACAAAAACCTACCCCACATACCATCAGACAATCTATCCGACCCAATTTATTAAATAGACTCAATTCATTTGTAAATGTAAAAGAAATAAAAGGTAAGAGGCGTTTCTCCCGTGTACTTATTTTGATAACTATCAAACGGACAGAAGTTCGGCGTGGCTCTACTCGGGTGGCTCGTACGGTTCACTATATGCGGTTTCGGTTCTAGAGAAGTACTCGAATTGTCCATACTGTCACCTACTAAGGTTAGTAAGGAGCCTCGTTATCGCCCGTCAGGGCTCGCGAGCTCAATTCGAGGGATTACATTTACTTATGCCTATGCGGAGAGACTAGTTAACTCACGAAAGCATAAGTCATATGTAACCTAGAAGTATTTCACTAGCCTGTGCGGAGGGACGAGTTAACTCACGAAGGCGTAGCATTTACTTCCACTTAAACGGACGGAGCCCGGGTAGAGAGCTCATGTTATGCAAGAATGCAAGTGCACAGTGTGTGGGGAGAAACTCACAAACCTTTTTATTTTTTATTTTTACTAAAAAACTAACTAAAAAACGTAAAACTTAATGCTGAAAAAAAAACAGAAAAATAAAATACGTTAGAAAATTATTAATTTAAAAACCGAATGCAAATGCATGACTTTTTTTAAAAAAAATAAAATTCAAGGATCACGGTTAAAAATTAATTTGAACAAGAAATTTTGAAAATTTTGACAACACGCGTTTAACATTAGACTCGACTCTCGAAAAAAGGTCCCCAGTGGAGTCGCCAGCTGTAGCGACCTAAAAATTTCGGCACGGGCGCTAGTCGAAGTAATTATTGTAAATTTGAAAACTGAATCTCGATTTTATTTGAAAAAGGAGTCGCCACCGATATTTTTTCTAGGTGTGATCGGACACCTACAAAATTCTCTTTTTAGAAGAAAAATTTATTTTTAAACTTTTCTAAAAAAGAGGTAATTTTAGGTCCACGTAAAAATCCAGAGAAAATTAGGGTCCGGGAGTCGGTTACGCGCGAGGAAGGTATTAGCACCCTCGCAACGCCCAAAATTGGTATCTCGTTAAACGCGCGTTGTCTTCATTTTCAAAAATACGAGTTCAATTTAATATTAGTCGTGATCCGATTGAAACACGATAATTTTAAAGCACAACAACTTTTTCCTTTTTTTTAAACACGAATTTTTTAAAATACAAGAATTTTAGAAACACGAATTTTTAAAAAAACATGAAAATTTTGAAACACGAGATTTCTTCGAAACACGAAAATTTATGAAACACGGTCAATTTCTTAAAGCGCGAAAGTTTTTGAAAAACGGGAATTTTTTTTTGAAACACGAAAAATTTTGAAACACTGGAATTTTGAAAACACGAGGATTTTTTAAATACGAAAAATTTGAAAACAAGAAAATTTTTGAAATACGAAAATTTTAGAAACACGAAAATTTTTGAAACACAGAAGTTTTTAGAAAACACGAAAAATTTTGAAAATTGGAATTTTTTTGAAAACACGAGAATTTTTGAAAAACATGAAAATTTTTGCAACACGGGAATTTTTGAAAACACGAAAAATTTTCCGATTTTTTTATTAAGCACGTATCGTATTTAACATTAATTGATGATATTCACTCAACATAGCAATGAAATAAACGAATTAGTGTCAAATCGATTTGTTACCTTATTTTTGAAAACACGAGAAATTTTTTTGAAGACACGAAAATTTCGAAACCCGAGGATTTTTTTTGAAAATACAATTTTTTTGAATATTTTTTTATTTTTAAAATGGCGTATCGAGTTTAACGCAAAGCGGTGATATTCACCCAACATAGCGATGAAATCAACGATTTTATGTTAAATCGATTCGTTGCCTTATTTATTAAAATTATTTAAAATAAAATAAAATAAAAATCAAATTAAATTAAAAATATAAATATAAAAATGCATAAAATGCTAATAATATTAAAACGAAATAACATAAAAATACGAGCATTAAATTAAAAATAAAATAAACGAAATTACCGAAAAGCTACCGAAACACGAGCTTCGTCGAACGGGTTACACGAATTGAACCTCTTTTTTCTTTTTTTCTTTCTTTTTTCCTTCTCTTTTTCTTCTTTTTCTTTTCTTTTTTTTTCTCTGCTGGGCCAACCCGTTGGACCTGCTTCTGCTGGGCTGGTGCGTGCGGGCCTGGCCTGCTGGTGCTGGCCTGCTAGGCTGCGCTGGGCCTGGGCTTGGGCTGCTGCTGGTCTGCTAAGAAATGGCCTGCTCTTCTTTTTTTTTGGGCTTGTTTCCTTTTTTTTTGTTTTTGTTTTTGTTGTTTTTTCTTGGGCTGCTGGGTCGGGTCGGGTCGTAAGTCGGGTCGACCGGTTCGGGTCGGGTCAACCTGATTTTAAAAAAAGGATTTTCTTTTTTTTTTTCTTTCTTCTTCCTCTTTTCTTCTTCCTTATTCTTCCTTCTTCTTCTTCAAAGTCTAGCCTCCACCGTTGCTTGCTCCGCCGTCGACTGCTGCCGCTGACTCCTCCTTCTTCTCCTTCCTCTTTTCTTTCTCTCTTCTTTTCTTTTTTTCGAAGCTTTTTCTCTCTCTTTTTTGAAATTTTTTTGATCATTCGGCCCCCCCGAATTTTGGGGTTAAAAGCCCCTTTTATAGATAATTTTTGCTTCATTTTGCAGGTGGTAGGTGGCTAGGGGAGAGGGAGGCCATGCCCTAGGCCGGCGGCCGGAAATCGTGGGGCAAGTGCACGAAATCCGCCGGATTATTGGGGATTTTCTGACATAAGGACTAAAATGCAAACACAGGAAAATTTTTGGGGCCGAAACGTAATTTAGAGAAATTTTATGGGTTAAAATGTAATTTCAAAAAGTTTAGGGGTAAAAATATAATTTTGAAAAAAAATTAGGGGTCAAAATGCAAATTTTTTTTTTAAAACACAAAATTATTCCTGGACAAAATTCAGTGATTACGGTACCAACTTGTTCCCAATCAACGGTACTTCGAACTCTTTCGAAGAATATCTCTTGATACTTTCATATTCGATTATGAATCTAAACACACATTGTTGGCCTTTTTATTAAATCTATACACATTTCAAATTGTTATAATAATTAACCATTTGCAGCAGTTTTAAGATATCCTATCATTGCTGTATCAAGGAGTCTACGGTAAGCTATCAAGAGAGCCGAAGCGAACGAGTGCCGAGTCGGTTTATCTGTTTAGGTCATGTTTATTGTTCGAAATAGATGTAATTTCACCGGTTTGACAGAAGAAGAGAAAAAAACCGTACGCGACGTTTCTGATCTTATTTCGGATACATTACAGAACCAAAACAGAATGATGATGTGCCAAAAGAAAATGGCTATCTAAGGAAGAAGCAGTACTAAACTATACAACCTTGCATTATTGGTATAACATATTATATAGGCCACACTATGCATGGCTACTAAAGCATTTCAATAGTAGTTTGGTTAATGTAGATCGCAGGCAAGAAAAAAATGAAAATGAAAATAATGTGCGGTCGATCACTCCAATGGCAAACTTAATGGTTTGCCTCGTCCCATGGTGAAACCCCGAGTTCCATCCGGCATTCTCGGTCCCTTGGTAATCTGTTTCACAGATGCCTCACATTGGACTGCATTGCTAGGTTGAGGTGATGCAGCGAGTAACCCACGGCCACTGTGGTTTTGGGCACATCCCCGGACTTTCCCGCGGCCTTTAGACCATCCCTTTTTCGATCCCACTGTGTTATCTTCAACCTACCAGAAGAGGTAAATTTTTTATCCGGTCAACTCTTAACACGATAGTCTAAACTTAGTAATGGACATGATTAAGGAACATTGATGCTTACAATGTTCTCAAATGATTCAGCATTGTTTGGTGGAGAAGAACCTTCCGAGTGTTCATCGCGCGGTGAATCATCGTCATCTAGTATCCCATCGAATTCTGATTTTCTAGTTTTCAAAACGGATTTTGGCTGCACGTTCATATCATAATACTTAAACAGATCGTACACGAATCGTGAAAGACGCAATGTAATGAATACGTAATCCAGACATACCGAGAGTCTAAGCAACAACCTTACTCGGAGCCCTTTCCTCCAATTCCTTTCATCATTTAACTTCTCAACCTGATTTGCAAAAAAGGAACTTACAGAAACAATTTGATTAAAAACAAGAAGTTCTAGCAAGCTAAAACGCTTTTAACATACCGCCTTCTCAGCGACCTTCGTCGACTCGTATTCCACAAGTGCATGTAGCTTAAAGAACAGGAAAAGGAACCATAAGGCCAAGTTGTGTAATAATCTTTTAGTCTTAACTAAAAAAACATGTTTGGTCCCTACTTTCATTACCTTGTTAGACATAACAAAGTCGATTTTCGAGCGAGACGAATTCGATTCTTGGGGATGACATATTCGGATGTTCTTCACACTGTATCGATAACACTAATAGCATGAGTTGCAAGCGAAACTTTCCACCCATACACAAACAACAAGAAACAAGAAACCGAAAGTGACAAAAAACCGAACCTCCCAACAACATTAAAAATTTTGTCAAGGTTCTGATGAGAGTGATCTTCAGGTAAATTCTCAACAACAACGGTACGAGACTGCACTTGTTCTCGTTCTTTTTCAGTGAATGGGTGCTTACGACGGACCTTCTTGCCGTCGTCGCTCACAACCTTATACCGTGCATTGCACGTCAAAAGAACATAGATATCACTTTAAAAAACAGGAGAAGGATTTTTACAGTTGAACAAAGAACAATGAAACTAAAAGAACTTACAAGCTTTAAAGAGGAACGAAGTGCTTGAGCTAGCAACTGGTGATTGGTAATAAGGGACTTGATTTTCTTTGTTGAAGCAATGAAAGATATCGGCACTAAAAAACAAGGCCATGATACTTTTTAGATATTCAATTTCGGGTCGAAATGTGTTCTAAGTTCCTATATTCGAATGACATTTTGAAATAATAATAAAAACGGTAAAAGTATTATAGAGGTCTTTGTATTAGGATTCGATTGTATTTTACCCCTTTTACTTAAATTAATCGTTGTATGTTAAATCAAATAGCAAACTAGTCAAGATGCACCAGGATGAGGTACTGTCTGGTTATACTGTCAGTCATTTTAACTTTGAAAAGTAGAAATGGATAAAATTTTGAACAGAAAAGACTGGTTTGCTCTTTGATCGAACATAAGTAGAGGAGACAAAATATAATCTGACTTTTAATATGAGATGGTTCATGGTACTTTTACAAATAAAAACTCACTTGATAGCTATATAACTGATAAAATGATGTTCTAATATTCATGAATTTAGCAAAAGGATTTTACCAAAATTAATAATTTAATTTATATATTTAAATCCAAAGAATAAAAACACTAAATTCTTAAAAATAAAAATAAGAGACTAAATTCTAAATTTACGAAAATTATAAAGATTTAGAGTATATTTTAACCAGACAACAAATGCTAATAGATTCATAAGTTTCCTCACCATAACCTTCAGGATCTTTACTTGTTTGCTTTGACAAAGATTCATTTGCTAGAAGACTCATGTCACTGAACTGGTATTCCACCTGTTTTACACACACAATTAGTATCAGATTCCGGATTAAATTAGTTTATTTATTATTTAACGGAGTTGTATTTTAATATTATAAGATTAAATTAATCCGTCTAATAATAAAAAAGTTAGGGGTTTAGATGGGTAATTGGATGCGGTGTTGTGCGTTTAGCTTACTTTTTTTTTTCACACTACAATATCTAATCTCACCGTCACCGTTATTTTTACACTAGCCGCAGACAAACGTTCTGTTCATCCAAACCAATCCTAATTTGATCCAATCACTATACTAGAGTTATTTCGCAATGGTCACACCACATCTATGCATGGATACACCCTATCATCGTCTTAAAAAGGAAGGGTTAATATAATTTTTAATCTCTGAACTTAGTAGTTGTATTCATTTTGGTCCCTGAATATGGCAAACGTGCAAGTTTGCCCGGACAGAAAAGTATAGGCACCAAAGTGAACATAATTACCAATTTTAAGGACTAAAACTTATATTAACCATAAAAGGAAATATAATCAAACAATTAATGAATCATAAAAAAAAAAAGCCAGAATGAAGATGGACCTGTTTAATGATCTTTTGTCGAAGATCATCAGTAAGAACATTCTTAGAAGAACAATTAGGTATGGAAATATTAGGGTTAGAACTCAAATAAGCAGAAGGTTCTTGTTCACCAAGAAAGAACCAGTCGGAAGCAGCAGCCGCAGCACCACCTAGGTAATGAAAACAAGGGTAGTAATAACCCGAAATGGGCATTTGTGTATGTGATTTAGGCACAAATTCCGGTGCATGTGCATTGAATTTGAACGTCACACCATTGCCATTGCCATTACCATTACCATTACCACTACTACAACTAGTCCCCTGTTTAGCAGCAGCCATGGAAATAGCATTATTATTACAACTGGATGTAGGTTTTGTAGAAGAAATCATAGTAATGGTTTGGGGTTCTTCTTTAAGCTTTTCTTCAGGTTGGATTTGTGCCATATTGTGTTGTGTTTTCAATGGGGTTTATTAATTACAAAAAGAAGAAGGAACTCAAAGTGATGTCCTGTTTTTTTTCTTTTGGTTCTCTGTTTTGCTCTGTTTCATTTGTGTTTTTTAAGAATTGTTGATATTGTGTATGTCTGTCTGTCTGTTTGTTCTGGTTTTTGTTTTTGATCTCCTGAAGTTTAGCTAACTGTAAAGTTTGATAAATTTGAGTGCTTTGAATCCACATTTGGTGGCCAAAGAGACAAGAAACAGTCGATTTTCTTACACGTTACCGCTGCTTTTTTGGGGTTTGACCCTTTCTTGAAGGGTCTGATTTGGCTATTTGCTGAGGAGGATTAGGTTCTGGTTAAGGTTAGGTTTAATTCTACTTTCAGTCCTTTTACTCTTTTGTTTTTTGAAGTTTAGTCTCTCTTCTTTTAATTCTAGGCAATGAGGACTCATGTTTGAGTCTCAATGTGTAATTGTTATGTGAGAGTTGAGTGACGGAACATGGCATTAAGTTTTAAGGGTTTAATTAAAATTTTTAAAATTTTTAAAAGGCTTAATGACAAATTTCACGTATTTTTAGGGTCATCTAGCGTCTTCAATGTCACTATGAGCAGTTGTGATGGATGAATTTTGTCCGGTAATGTTTTGATTATTCATCCGTTTATGGTTTATATTAATTTGATTATATTCATAATTATTCGAGCATATATTTGTACGGATAATTTGTACGGATAATTGTACCATATTTATATTTGTGAACTTCCTAAAAATATTAGCTTAGAATATTTGAATATTAAAATATTATATATTTAAATTTAACAGAAATTTTTAAAATTTTGATTTTTAAATTAGGGAAATAAAAAGACTGAATTTATAGAATTAAATATGAAAACTAAATTTACAAAATTTAAAGAATAGGTTTTTTTTTTCCTCCAGGTATCAACTGGAGTAAGCTCAATAGTTAATCTTCTCGTTCTACGTTCTGTAGGCCCATTAAGGGGTAGATGCTGGTCACAAGTTTTAAAGCTATTCCATACTCAATGCGAGGATCAAACCCTCGATCACTTAATGATATATATAGTTCATGAATAAAATATATTGATTTAGTTTTTATGATATTTAATATATTTAATATCTGCAATCAACCATCTCTATAACAGACTCTTTTGTTTGTCTAGATTTTGCCTGTTATAGAGAGATAGATAATCGTTGTAAACTTACCACGGAATTCATATCGTGAATTTCCATCGAATAAAAAAAATTGGAATTATGTTGAAAAAAAGAAAGAAAGTGAGAATTAAATCAATAAAATTACAAGACGTATAACAAGAGCATGTATTATTACTTTTATGCATATTTTATTTTTCGTTCTTTCGCATGATTAATTATATAGTTCATAAGTCTAATAAGTTCAATTAATCAATATGAGTTATCAAATTTAATTCATTAATTTATCACTGATTACTAAATTCAAGTAATCAATTTATAAGTTTACGATGTTTCAAATTTATGGTAGAATATTTAGTTAGGAAATTTAATAGCTTATTGTATTGATATTTTTAATTTCACTCATTCACATTAAATTTAATCGTTTTATTGAAATAACAATTTAATTAAGATCATTTTCATTTCATAAATGATAATTAACGGGCTTTTTATATGAAATAACTATAATTTTACTTAAAATTTTAGTCAATATGTTGTTATAGAGAACTACTGCTCTTATTTTAAGTGAAAAGTTGTTAGAAAGGATTAAAATAAAATATAAAAAAATTGGTTCTACTAGGAACCTAGTTGTTATAGCAAGCTGTCATAGCGGGTGGATATTATGGAGAGGGTTTACTGTATTTGATTATTGATAAAGTTATTTTTTTTAACTATGCTGCAGGTCATTCTAAAATAACATTGTTCCTATTTTGGTAACTGTAAAATTTTTGTCAATTTAGTCACTTTGATAAAGATAATTACTCAAATTGGTCACTGTCGTTAAAAATTTCGTTAATGCAATCACAAATTACTGATGTGGCATTTTTTAAAATTTTGACTAAACTTAAGGATATCTCTATAAATAGGCCAAAACACCTTTTTTTAGTTTTTTTTTGCAACATAAGAAGCACCGATACGTATCACCGTCCATTCCCTACTCGCCCGTCTATATTACTCCTCACTCCATCGCCCCCACACCATAACCACCACCTTACTCAACTGTTTATGTTAGCAGTGATGGCAGCTCCGTTTGAAGATGTCTACATTCCATAGAAATTTCAAGGTTTTGATAAATATTGAAATGGCAGGAACTATTTTAAGATGAGGATGGGTGCTTGTTGCAAATAAATGATTAAAAAAAAGGGTTTTTGGGTTAATTATAGATAGGTATTTAGTTTTAGTCAAAATTTTAAGAAAATGTCATGTCAATAATTTGTTAGTGGATTAATGAAATATTTAACGACAGTGATCAATTCGAGTAATTATCTTAATTAGAATAATTAAATTGAAAAAAAAATGATTAAAATAAAAACGATACTATTTTAAGGTGACCTGTGATGTAGCTTACCCCTTTTATTTACTGGATAAAGTTCTTATGTTAAAGTGGTTAATATGCATATGTACATGAGTAGTTTGATTATCAAGTAATTAATATACATAATTTAAATATGAAATTGGTAAAATGCGATTTTCAATATAGTTGGAGAAGTATCCACTTACACAAATATAAAATTAAAATTTATTTTTTATTTTTTCAAAATATTTTATACGGTTAATATTTTAGCAATTCAATCGTCATATTTCATACTTTGTTAATATAAATCATAAATGTTAAGTTTTGCATAAATTAAAAAATTATAGCTATTTGTTTTATATATATAAAAAAACTTTCAACCATTAACTAAATATTAATATAAACAATATTTTAGATCGATATGATAAAGATATCGGATCGATTTAAAAATTTACATGCATAACATACAAATATCTTGATAAAAAAATATCTTGATAAATTTAATATTTAGATTGTTGAAACATTAATCATATAAAAATTACGAAAAAAATTTAAAATCATTTTAGTTTTACATGTGGGTTCCACCCTTTTAACTTACTAATATACGTAATTCAACACTCAAAACTAATTGCAAGTTAAGAGTATAAATAAATAAATTATAACGTATACAGATAGTGTTTGGAAAGTCACCTGATAATTGAATTTAAGTGTAACTGTTTGTAATTACATAAAGCTGGTATGCTCGGGTAATCTTTGTATTCGATGGATTCTACCGAATTAGGTGTAATTGGGATTCTCTAATTACACTTTTCAATTCTTAAAAGGTAATGTGAGAATTAGAGTAATTACACAGATAATTACACCCAAATTTAAATTTTAAAAATCATTTTTATGCAAGTTATAAAATTATATTATAAGTATGACATGTATGAGTGTTTTGAATAGTTATTGCCAAAAATTTCTTATATTATAAATCCTAAAAAATTTCTAAAGCTATGGTTAAAAAGTTTATTATAAAAATATAATTTACAAGTTATAAAAAAAGTTATAATATATTTATTTATAATAATTTATGATCAAATATGGATATAACTTATTTATAAAAATAACTTCTGAAAATAATAACAAAAAATTATATTATTTATAAAATGTGCTATGAAAATTTTGGACAACTTATAAAACATTTTTTATAAAGGTTAAATATTATATATTTTATATCATTTTGAAATTTATGTATTATAAAAAACGGATATAAACCTAAGATAAGTCTTTCTCCAAATTAAATTTATATAAAATTTTATACTTAAAGCTACAAATTATTTGAACCATGAATCTAAATATTATAAGATCAGTGCTAATTATGCAAATAGAAAAGGTTTTCTTACACCGTATGGTGTATGATACTATTTAAAAAAATAGTACCAGACGCAAGCACAATAAACAACTCACAAACTCTTTAATTTGACACATTAAAAACTTCTGAAATGTGGTTGAGAAGACACTTATTGTTCTAAAAAAATGCTTCTCATATTAACATCACATTAGCATAGCATAAAAAAAACAGATCGTACTAACATTTTGAATATTTTACAACTTTAATCATAGATGAATTGAGATAATTTATATATTTCAAAGAGCATATGAAAGATAAACACGATCAAAAACTAATAGATGATGATAAAGAGTATATCTTAAATATTAAAGATAGAACAATCCAATAAATATGCACTAAAGTAGTTAGATAAAATTATATACAATACTTATTTTTTGTTAGTTTTATTAGTAATTGTATTATCATCTACTTTTTTAAACTAGCATAATTTTATTTTAATTTTTGTTACTTGTTTAAAAACTATTTTTATCATGCTAATATTTTCTATAGTATTTAATATTTTTTTAAATATAAATTATGTAACTATATAATTACAATTTGTATTAGTACACATAAATATAAAGATTTAATGTAATTACACTAATAATTACACTTTTACTCAATGTGTTGTCCAACCAGACCCATAGAGATATCTTATCAATCAATAATCCCTTGATTAGTTGAAACTTTTACCACCCAATAAATTAAAATTCACTATTAATTATTTTAAAAACAATTATTAGAAGAAAATATCAAACTAAAAATTTGATAAATTAACTAAAAATATCAAACTACTATTTTAAAAAATCCATTTAATAATATCACATGGAGATAATAACAATAATAATTTATATACAAAACTATACATAAATTTGATAAATGAAAAACTATACAAAAATACACATAGATACCCATGTGAGGAGCTAATTTGAATGATACATGAATTGATAGGTTGATCATGCATTTAGTCTCAAACACACTTTACCTATTAAACATGCATGCATAAAATTTGATAATCATGAGGGCTAACAGCATGAAGTTTTTAAACAACTTTCCTCAAAGATGCTGCTTTCCATTTCTAGCACATAAAATTAAAAAGAAAGTAACAATTACCAGACAACAGCAATAACCCTATTTTTCATCTCCAAGCAAAATTGCCCATTTTTTAAATCATGGACTTTATGTTTATGTTTTGTATATACAGAAGAAAACGGACTCACTGTTCCATCTTGATGAAATGGGTGGTCAGAAGCTTTGTCATAGCAAAGCCATTGAAGGAGTCCACCTCGAAAAGTTCTTTGAGCTTATCGTCGCATAAAATCCTCCTCTTATCAGATGGATCCTTTTGGAACACCAAAAATAGAAACACCATAATAAGATAAAGAGTTCATACTAAACAATAGATTCAAAATTTGCAGATAAAATTCCAAAATGCTGATACGAGGACTGAAAGAGACATCTTGACAAGTAATTGTTATAACACTTGGACACGATTCAAAGGAACAATATCAATATCAAACGCACCAAGCACAGTTCAGGTAACCGAATGGTTTTTTAGACTTACAACAACACTACAACTACGGGCATATATAGGTAAAAGTATTATGAAAGCCCCTTTACTAGAAGTCAGATTACATTTTGCCATCTTTACTTAAAAATGGGCAAATTAATCCTTGTATGTTATATCAAAAAGCAAACAAGTCCTTTCTGTTATTTCATCCATTTCTACTAGTAAACACTAAAAATAGATGGAATTTTTAACAAAATAACCACTTTGCTCTTTGATCTAATGTATAGAGATTAATTTGCCCATTTTTTTAGTAGAAGGGGCAAAATGCAATCCTACTCCTAGTACAAGGGCCTCTATGATACTTTTAACAGCATATACATATACATATACACATATATTGCATTCAGTGCCGAGTTGTAAATAGTGCATCCCCAACTTAGGAAATGGGTAAGAAGCCTAGGACTAAATCATAAATTAGGGAGCTTGGCATGGTATATTTATCAAAATAACTTTTGGAAGAGGTTCAGATACTCGATGCATGAAATGGAGATCTTATCATCCAAAACATGTTTAAAGTTTGCCAAAAATCAGAACCAATAACAAATAATGATAGAAAACAACAAAGCAAACCTGTAGATCATTCTGTTTTATGTACTCCCACATTTTCTTCACAACATCAGCGCGAGATAATGCATTTTCACCAGTAGCAAAAAATTTCACTAGAGCATCTGAAAGAGGAAGAGGAGCAAGAAAACCAGATGCCCCTTTCTTCTGCTTCTTTTCTTTCTGTTTTGGTTCATCTGCAACTGATAAGTTAAAAACAAAAAAACAAAATTGTTAGATAGAAAACCTCACATCCATCATCAGTAAACCAAGGTAAATTATTCGTTGCTTCACATGGGCAGCCAAAATCTTGTAGGACCCTCGTAATTAATAGAACGGAAAATTTACTCACCCCGTTCCCTTGCTTGTTTAGATTTTCTTTCTGTTTTTGCAGAGTCAGCTTGAACTGTCACTTCAAGGAAAAAACACACAAGTGTAGTGCAAGTCAAATGGTAATGCATATGAGCAAACCCGCAAACAAATATTAAAGCTATCAAATTTCAATAAAGAAAAAGTGTTTGGGTAATGTTTCTTGGACAGCACGATACAGAACCCAATTGTTTTGAAGGAGTAAAAGTTTCAATTTCTACTATCCAACTGTGCATGCTTGCAATGAATGAATTCAAATCTTCCAATGAATAAAACACAAAGAAAAACATAAGCCCTTCAAGATACATACTCACCCTTCAAACATAGGTATATACAAATAGAAGGGTCAAAGGATCCCTTAAAAGAAAACTCTACCAATTTTGCATTTAGAGAAATAATTTGAAAGGGCCAAAATTGCTAACTTTGCAATTATACAAAATATTTTGAAAAGGCCACCTTGTTCAAGACTTAAAGCAATTAATAGAATAAAAGTTAGGCAAGAAGAGTCATGCTAAGCTTTGCCAACAAGCCAACATGTGATGTTAAAAAAAACGATTGAATAAACATTTATATCAGTCTCATAAACTAATAGGGGAATTGTGCTAAGTGATACCTTCTTCCTCATTTAATGGCCATATGTGTTTAGACAGAGCTTTATTCATCTGAAACATGTTGATGGACTTCACACGAAAAAGAGCATACAATGAGTCATCACATAATACATTTCTTTTGTCCTTTGGATCTTGCAAATTCTTCTCTCGGATATAGGTCCACAATCTCTTGACAACCTAAAAGTAAAGAAAGAAAAGGCAAGGAAGAAAAAAAATCAACAGATAACCAATGTACGATTTTGATTAGAAAAAAATTACTTGGTTAATACAGATTAGCATGTTGAAATGGAAATTTCTAAACCTCAGTTCTGGCCAACTCAGATTCTCCAATAAATGCCTGAAGCTGTGGAGAAAGACAACACAACTTAGTAAACCCACCTCTTCTCTTCACATCTTTATCTCCTTTAGATGACCTACAATAATTTGTTAGAAACTTGCATTAGCAACCAGTAGCTTAAAAAATATTTCCCCTTAAGTAGATGCTCAATAGCAACATATTGCAGAAATAATCTATTTTCACTTATCTAATGGAACCAGGATACTGCCAATAAGGACAACCTAAACCACAGAATCCAGGGATCTTGCAAGTTCACAACTTGAAAAAAATGTTACAAACCTTAGCAAATACATAAGCATATAACAGAAACTAACAGTATAGTTGCATTAAGTACCAGTCTATCTGACAATTGATAATCTAGTTTCAAAAGGAACATGCATCACATAAATACAGGCAACATTGAGCATATAAATTTGACAATGAACTTGTACAACTTGATCAATGGTTAGGAGAGTATAAGCAAAAAACAGCAAAAGTTGCAATAAAAAGGGAAAATAAACCTTTTTTTCTTGCTTCTACGTGAATTACCCTCTTGCTCTTCTTCTTCTTCTTCGTTGTCCTCCTCCTCCTCCTGCTCCCCTTCCTTTTCCTCTTCTTTCTCTTCTTTTGAATTTTCAGCATTTAAAGATTCAGAGTCATCTTCTTCCTTTCCCTCTTCGTTCTCTTCTCCCTTCGCACTTTCAGCATTCATGGATACAGAATCATCTTTCTCCTTTTCCTCTTCTTTCACTTCTCCCTTCGCACTTTCAGCATTCATGGATGCAGAATCATCGTTGTCTTCACATTCCATCTCATGATTTGAATCTTCTGAATTTAAATTGATGGGACAGCATCAAAATTTAAACAACCACAGAAATCATGCAAGTTCACGACAATGCCTTCAGAGGAAAGACATAAGAAAATTACATTATACCATTAGTGGTACAAAACTGTAGTTCAATGTGGAAGCTTGTTTGAGGAAGTTGAAGTTGAAATTGCAGAAAAATGTAAACATCCTAAGGTAATCCAAGACTGGAAGAAATAGTTTAGTTTGCACATTGGAAATATTACGTATGACATCCATTAGAAAGAAAAATGACCTACGGAAACAAAGAAAATAATGAGCATAGAAATTACTATCGATACATAATCCGTAATTTTGAAATTTTCTCCATTTTTCAGCAACAGGTCATATATACTTTTGTACATTACTTATCCACGTTGAATTAAATTTTTATAACTGTTTCAATTTTATCATTTCCTGCACAACTTTTGGAGATGGGTCAATAGCAAAGGTGCTAGGGCCCTCATAGTTGATGGAAAGTATTGCTTCACAATTGCAACCATCTTCAGCTAAGACTAGCATTAGCAAATTATAACGAACTGACATAAATAACATGTGTACATTTAAATTGGAAAAAATGGTGCCTTACAAGTTACACCTCCAGTAGAAAGTTCTCTCACCAAATATTCAGTCAGATTAACCGCAATAAAGGAGTCACGATAAAGAATGACAGCATTCCTCACAGTATTTGCAAGTAATAAATGCAGAGAAAACTTTTAGCAAAGTTAGAATTTGAGATCCTCGTGTGTCATGTGTCTAAGTGTCATTTCATGAATAATTGTTTGATTGCAACGATCAATGTATAGACATAGAAGGTAATCAAAATGAAATCACCCTGATAGACTAAATATAAGCCACATGGCAAAAAATTTGAGAAAATGAACACTCATAGCAAATAATATTAACTGTGTTTAAAGTAAATACCATCTTCTACGCTTAACGGCCAGATATGCTTGGTCAGGGCTTTATTCATTTGGAACATATTAATAGAATTTACTCGAAAAATGTCACGAAGTAATTCATCACAGATAATATTCTGCTTGTTCTTTGGGTCTTGCAAATCCTTCTCCTTGATATATACCCAAAGTTTCTTTACAACCTGGTAGCATAATGAAGTGGACAAAATAAAAATTCAAAATTAGGATTCAAATATTCCAACAATACCATCCTGGGAAACTGAAAGAATAAAAAAAATATATTATATATATGAATCATACCTCAGTTCTAGCCAATTTAGATTCTCCTACTACTTTTTGAAGCTGAGGAGAAAGGCTACACACTGTCTGAAAACCACCTCCTCTTTTCTTCGCTTTCTTATCAGATTTACTTCTCCTGCATAAAGGAGAAGGGCGGAAACTATTCATAATATTAATACCAGAAACTTGCTACCAGAAACAACTATATATACTTGCATTTTTTTTATGACAAACCAATACTTATAAACTGAACTAATTATTGTCATCGACAAATCTATTATTGTGTGAATGAACTGATTATTGAAATGCAAATATAACTGACAAGAAAAACCCAAATTATATAAAAATTTTGCTTAATTCATTCTTCAAAGAAAACAAATTACTTTAATTTTTAAATAATCGAACTCGAGAAATCATTGCATTCAAAATTGAACACTGAACAGTTAAAGCGCCTAATTTCTGTACAAAATCACTATTTATTCAACAACCAAACGAAAAAAAAAAGAACCTGCCTTGTATTTTGACTTCCTCCTCCCTTGCTTTCCTCTTCTTCTTCATCATCGTTTTCTTCTTGAAGCTCCTCATTTTCAGATTCCGGCGCTTGTTCTTCTTCTCCTTCTTTTTCATTATCTTGATTTAGGGTTTCGAGGAAAATGTCGATTTGGTCCCTAACGAAACTTTTCCTATCAGATAAGTCGATGCCGAAGTCTTTCTCGAGTTGTTTCCTTACGCTACCGGCGGTGGCGGTGTCGAGGTCCGAATCCCGGAGGATTTCTCGGAGCCGGGCCACGAGGTCCGAATCCGATACCATTTTCTTTTTTGAAGTATAATAAAACGAATCCGGTTTCTTCCGGTTCGGTGATATTTTTGCCGGTAAGAAAAACGAGCCGTCTTTTCCGAAAAATGGAGTCGCATGCAAGTTAAGGCTAACAAGCTTTAAAAAAAACAAATAAAATATAAGAAAGGGCAGGACAAGTAATGGGCATTTTTGGAATTTCATTTCTTCTAAGAAAAATGAAAACGACGTTTTTAATAATAATATCCATTTGTCTGAGAGATATTTTTTTGACCAAAAAAAATTTATCGTTGGGTTTTAGGGTTAGAGTTTGGGCTTTGAACCCTCTCTGCCCATTGGTTTGGGCCGAAGCCTGCTAATTATATTTTTTGATTTTATAATTAAAATTAAATTATTTTAATATACAAATGGATTAAAATCAAAATATATCCAATTTAAAAGGAAATAAATTTGTCTTTTTGCTATGAGTAATAATTAGAGTTCTCGTTTAATACTTAGATGACGCATGGAGAAGGGCAGGCTCTTAAATTTAAAGATTATAAATTGATGATGATAAATTTGTATTTTGATCTACTTAAAATGATAAAATTATGATTTAGTCTTTTTAAAAATTATAATTTTTTTTAACAATTTCGTTATAAATTCTGATCATATCTGTTCTTTTTTAAACAATGTCTAGAACTAGGGGTGTTCATTCGGTTAACCGACTGGTTAACCGACCCGAAATTACTATAACCGAATTAACCGACCTTCCAAAAATTTTAACCATTAACCGAACCGATTTTTTTTAAAAAAAATTTAACCGAACCGAAATTTTTTCGGTTAATAAGGTCGGTTAACCGAATTAACCGAAAATTATGTATTTTTTATTTTTGGTTAAAAATTACCCGAATTACCCGAATTAACTGAATTAACCGAATTACCGAAAAATACCCGAATTTTTTTTATTTTTTATTTTTAAAATTTAAAAAAATTATAAATTATTAAAGTAAATTGGGTTTTAGACTTTAGTAAATTGGGTTGTCTTTTAGTTTTAGTTTTATTGGATTGGGTAATTGGGTAAACTTTAGTTTTAGTTTTATTGGGTTGGGTAATTGAGTTTGGGTTGGGTTGGATAATTTTATTTATTAATTTTTTCGGTTGACCGAAAATTTTCGGTTAACCGACCGGTTTCGAACCGAATTAACCGTTAACCGAAAAATCATAAAAAAATTAACCGACCCCCGACAGAAAAAATTCGGTTAACCTACCGATTAACCGAATTCGGTCGGTTAACCGAATTTTTTCGGTTTTACCCGAATTATGCACACCCCTATCTAGAACTACACATAGCCCCTCCCCAACCTATAAATAGGAGAATAATACGCTTTAGTGTACTCAAACCCAAGTCTTCTTATATTGACAATAATGCGCATGCTAATCGAACTAAAACCCAATCGGTAAAATTTATAAAATTCTTAAATTTATAATGAAACATAATGATTTAATTTCGCCCCTCCAAAAACAAATTTGACTTCGCCCTGATGCTTTTGCTCAAAGACTTAAACCAGCATAAATGTAGAAACCAGTTCACGAGGTTTAGTGAACAGTGGCCCAAATTTTATATGTATCTCTCATGCAATGTTGAGCCGAATCAACTTGTCTAAGTTAGACGATTTAAATTTTTTTAGGGTTAATATATCACTTGATACTTATATTTATCTTCAATGTTCAATTTGTAACTCAAACTAAACAATATCATGTGGTTCAATAATATTTGACATATGTGTTCTAGTAAAAAATAGGTACTTAATTGGGATAAAAGGAATACTTAGGTACTAGATTGAACATTAAAGTAAAATTTAAGTACTTGTATGGAATAAAGAATAACTCAAATTAAAAAATCTTACATACCAAATTTCAAATTAAATATTATTATTAGTTAGATATATGAATTAAAAAAAAAGATTTTAATTTTATTAATATTTTTTTGACATCTAAATCCATAAAAATTCAAATTCAAATTTACATCTATTTGTAAATTCAAATAATTGGATATTCATAATATCTATTTGTATTTACTCTGAATTTACTATAAATAATATTTTTAAAATCTGAATTTACAGTATTTAAATTCCCGAAAACAATTCAAATTAATATTCACGAATATTCATATTTATGTAAACTCGCTTTCAAAAACTAAATTAAGTATAACCTCATATGATGGTCAAGGCTTAAGGGTGTTCACTGCCTCAGATGTGTCTTGGATTTGATTTGCGCTAGTCGCGTTTGTTGTTTGGACTTTAGCTTGTCATTCAAAAAAAAAGAGAGTAGTAATTACTTCAGGCATCAAAAGTATTTTTTGAATCTACGGATATTTCTATTTCAGTCCATGATTTAATCTTTTTGCCATAATTTAATCCTCAGAGCTCTTTTCTGTTGGCATTAATTAACTAAAAGATCATCATAAACCTGAATTGCAAAAGGCTGTCCCTATACAATGACCCCATTTTCACTTGGGTTTTATTCATTATTTGGTCCCTGAAGTATATCTATTTTTCTATTTTGACATCTAGACTTTTTTTTCATCTCGCTTTGGTATTTGAATTATTATTTTCAACCCATTTTACCCTAACCGATGACCAATAAGAATATGTCATACTTCACATTTTTCATTATTTGGCCCTTGAATTATACATGTTTTTTTTAAGAGCCTAAACTTTTTTTTATCTCGCTTTAGTACACAAATTATCATTTCCATCCATTTTAGCCCCGAATTTCAAGTTAAAGTGAGACAAAAATGATAGTTCATGTCTCAAAATGAAAAAAATAATAATTCAAGGATCAAAACATAGAAATAAACTTTTTACATAATCAATTTTCATCTCTCACAGTTAAGCCACTATAATTTTGACACATATTCAAAGCTCTCTAGAACCTAGATAGGGGATTCATAGGGTAAACAAAAAGTAGTTCATTTGGATAATGTATGGATAGCTTTATAAATTAATTTGATGGGTTTTTGAATTAAGGAAATCACAAAGTTTCCATTTCAGCCAAACAACATAATATTAATGCTTGGGCTTTTCCCTCTTTGACAGGGAAACCCTAATTTTTTTTCTTCTAAAAAGTTCCAATAATTTGGGGGCATCAATTTGAAGTCCTTGTTGGCAAATTTATATCTACTTTTTGGGCTGCAAAATCCCCACCACCAACGTATAACTAAAAAGCTTGAAAATGACTCTCATCACCTGATCTCTTGGGCAATTCTTATGGGTTAATTTCATCAAGTGTCCTTGAACTATTGTTCAGATTTTAATTTGATTTTTAAATTTTTAAATGTTTTAATCAAGTCCTTAATGTATTAGTATTGTATCAATAAAGGTCTCTTAGGGAGCTGGAGCATTTTTTATGGGTTGATTTACCAAGTGTCCTCGAACTATCGTTCGTATTTTAAATTGGTTTTTAAAAATTTAAAACGTTTTATTTGAGTCCTCAAAGCATCAATATCGTATTAATAAAGATCTTTTAACCATCTTAGCCCTTAATTTAGACATTAAATGTTGATTTGGATATGAAATGGAACATATTTAAAAGGCTTAATATAACATTTGGTACTTGAACTTTGTATTTTTTTTTCTATTTTGGTACATGAACTTTTATTTGGCCCAAATTGGTACCTGAACTTGACACTTTTTCCTAATTTGGTACCTAAATTTTTTAGCTCAATTTGGTACTTGAACTTGACCTTTTTTTTTCCTAATTTGGTACCTAAGCTTTTTTTAGGATCAAATTGGTATCTAAATTTATTAAATGTTATACAAATTACGCAAAACACTAATGGTGTTAAATTTTTTATTATACTACAAAAATATTGTTTGTATTAGAGGAAATTCATGTTAAAAAGAAAGTATTGAGCTATACTTAACGAAGTAATATTAAATAAGAAAAAGAGAGTTTTAAAAACCCAATTTGAAATAAATTAATTATTTTTAATTAATAAATAAATAAATAAATAAAACTAAAAGTAATTGAACAAATAAACTACAAAAAAATATATCATCATCCATCACATGTCAGTCATACATTAATCATTTTTGCTACCTTATAAAAAAAACATTGTTAATATATTGGAGTAATTTGTACAATGTTTAACAAGTTTAAGTACCAAATCGAACAAAAAAAAGGGTACCAAATTAGGAAAAAGAATCAAGATCATGTACCAAATTGTACCAACTTAAAAGAAAGTGTCGAATTAGGTACTAAATTAGGAAAAAGTGTCAAGTTTGAGTATCAAATTAAACCAATAAAAGTTTAGATACCAAATTAGAAAAAAGTGTCAAGTTCATGTACCAAATATTATATTAAGCCTATTTAAAATAAGTAGATTAAATAATAAACACATTTCTGGCTACTACATATAAAGCTTGAACATGACGTATTAAAAAAATAGACAATATCAATAAAATTTAAGGGGCTAGCTATTAATATATCTATACAATAGGCACATACTTATTTATAATATGATCCATATATCTTAAATATGCTTCATGACAGATTTGAGTTAACATTTAATACCCAAATTAACTGCTAGATTAAAGAAAGGACCTGCCTGATGTAATACTATTACTTTAAAGATTCGATTAAAATGTTTTATGATTCAGGGACCAATTTAAAATTTGAATAATATTTAAGGACATCCGAGGAAATTAACCAAAGAAATTAGACTTTTTTTTTTCCTATTGGGATTTGGGGACCATGAAATAAGGAGACAATAGGCAATGCTGAAAACAGTGGGTCGCCCATAGTTTGGCAATGACAGGCTTTTCTATGTTTGGGAATTTGGCCATGGCTCAAACATCACCTTTGCATAAACCAATATATTATAAACTTAAAAAAAATCCGACAAAATCTCGAGCCTTAAATACCAGTGGTAAGGTTAAGAGGACTGGTAAGTCCGAACATCTTAAAATGAAAATTTTTTCATTTAAGTTACTTTATAATTTATAAAATATTAAATTAATAATAGTATAGTTACAATTTAACCCCTAAAATGATAAATATTTAATTTAATCATTTAAAATTTATAAAGATATAGACCATTCAAATGGTGAAAATGTATTTCTATTATCGTAAAAATATACAATTTAATTCTGACTCCCCAAACAAAATTTTCAACTTCACCTCTATTTAATACTTTTGCCGAACACTCTTAAATTTCGGACAAACTTTCAAACTTAAATAGAAACAAAATGAATAAATTAACTTAATTTTTCAAAACTACTTTTAAAAAAAGAAAAAATCCATTGTTTAGCATTGTTATCCCGATTTTCTCGAGACATTAAAAAACAACACCAAATACATCCTAGACGTTTTTCAACAACAACAACAATATTAAATTGCATTAATTTTATAATAAAGAGATTATATAAATTTTTTATTCGTGAACTTGGCAATTAAGTTCATTTTGGTACTTGTATTTTTTTTTGTCCACTCTGCCATTTAAACTTGATAGTTAGGTCCATTTTGATCCCTAGTCCGGAAAAATATAAGACTTTGATGATATAACACTATGCGATTGTGTTACATCATCACTTGAAAATTTTAAATATAAATTTTCAGGTGATGGTATGGTACAATCTTAAAGTAGCACAATGTTTTAATAACAATGGTTGAATAGGTCAGACCACCGATTCTGAATTCAACTAATTTGATTGGTTTGACCGTCAAACCAACAATAATTAAATAAATACTTAAAAATTCATAAAAATGTAAAAAATTAAAAACTGATAAATAAAAAATTCATAAAAAGTGTAAAAAACTAAAAACTGATAAATCGGTTTAACTTGTTCAACAGTTGATTTTTGTTTCAGTTTTCAATTCTTACCAATTTCAAGCACTTTTTGAATTAATTGGTTGAACTCTTTTGTTCAGACCGTTACATCGATCGGTTCTCAATATACCTGACTTGGTATTGTTCCAGTCACATCAATCACATCATTAAATATTGTCAAAATCCGAGTTTAGGGATAAAAACGGATAGAGTTTCCAAGTTTAAGGATCAAAGTGGACAAAAATAAAGAAGAAGTATCAAATTGAACTTAATTATCAAGTTTAAGGGCTAAAAATTATATTATTCCGTAAGTTTGGTTCAGTTTCGGTGTCAATCCAGAAAAAGAAGTTGGCCTCGTAAGTTGCGAAACCTTATCCAAGGAAGGTGAAATAACATCACTTGTCCCTCACTTGAAAAGACAACCCGGGACATTTATGTAATTCCACCACACTTTATTTTTAGTTTAATTCTTTCCTCGATCTATATACTCTTTCAATTTTCGTAATTTAATCCTTCCGTAGGTAATAGGTTAAAATACGCTCCAAATCCCTGTACTATTTATTCCTACATTTAGAATTTAGTTCGTCTATTTTTAATTTTAAGAATTTAGATTTTTTTTACTTTTAAATTTAGGTCAAGTTGTTAACATTATTAAAAATTTTCTTTTAAATTCAGGTTCTACAACATTTTTTTTCCGTTACATGATTATCAATGGAGTATTTTATCATTTTAAAATGTCATAACAACGAATTTAATAGAAGGATTTTATCAATGTTAACAATTAAACTTGAATTTTAAAATCTAAAAAGTAGATGGACTAAATTCCTAAAAATAAAAATAAAGGGACTGAATTTCACAAATATGAAGAGTACACATTTGAACTATCAATAGTGGCAGAGCTAGAAAGTTTTGTTTTGGAGAGCCAAAATTAAATTGTATATTTTTATGATAGTAAAAATGAAATTTCACCATTTTAATAGTCTATATCTTTTTATAATTTTTAAAGGATTAAATCAAGTTTTTTTTATCATTTTTGGGGGTCAAAGTACAATTTTACCATTATTAATTTAAATTTTATAAATTATAAATGACTTAAATGGAAAATTTTCTATTTTATGGGGGTTTTAACAAAAGAATTTTATCGACTTAAAATTTAAAATCTAAAAAGTAGATGAGCTAAATTCTTAAAAATAAAAATAAAAATAAAAAGACTAAATTTCACAAATGCAGATATTAAATTTGAATTTACATTATCAATTAAACTTTAGTTTTTAAATTAAACCAAATTTAACCAAAGAACATTAATAATGTTTTTGGTTGAATCTAATAAGTTGAGGGATTAAATTCTTAAAATCAAAAGGAAAGAGATTAAATTTAAAAAAATTTAAAAATACAGGGACTTAATCTAAAATTAAACCTATATTTTTTTTCACTGTGTTCATGGACCAATCATCGTTCATAAAACTTTCTTTCCACTGAGAATTTTTCCCAAAAAATTTTCCTTTCTGTCACACTTCATGTCAGTTTTGGATAACCAAAAACAAAAGTTGGTAACTTTTCTTAAAAAAAAGAAGATCACAACCTTCTTTTTATTATTATAAAAAGAAGGTAAAAAAAATTTGGGATCAGAATTTAGAAGAACGAAAGGCAAAAAAAAAAAAAAAGCCACAAAATTTCACGAGTTTTCTTCTGTGTTTATTTCTCAAAAATCTGTCATCAGACCCTTTTGAATTTTTTTTTTCAAGTTGGTGAAGATTTCACGGGCAAAATCCCATTTCATCACCAACCAAAGCTTAAATTTAAAAAAAAAACCCATCAAACAATTCTTGTATTGCCACGTTACCCTCACCAACATCACCGCCAAGCTTGATCTCAAACTGGGTTTGTGTTTTTTTTCCTGAAACTACCACATGATGATAATGTGAAAAAAAGCTTTGGGTTTTGCCTCTTTTTAAAGGTTTAAGCTTTGAGTTTAGCAAATGGATCGATCAGCACTTACAGTGGGACCAGGGATGGATATGCCAATCATGCATGATAGTGATCGTTATGAACTTGTTAAGGATATTGGTTCTGGGAATTTTGGTGTAGCTAGGTTGATGAGAGATAAACAAACAGAGGAGCTTGTTGCTGTTAAGTATATCGAGAGAGGTGAGAAGGTTAGTGTTCTTTTAATTTCAAAAAACCCTAAAATTTTTCTAAAATTTTTAGTAATTTTTCTGGGTTTTTCTTGTTTTGGTGATTGAGAGCCTGAATGGAGTTTAATTTGGTGAGGAGTTAGGTGAATTTTTTGTTAAGTTTATCGCTAGTTCTGGTGATCAACTTAATTGCATTTCTTATTTGAGTTCAATTTTGCAGCTGCAAATTTTGATTCATACTTCCAATTTATTACATAAATGGTATTCACATTTAGAAATTTCATGTTTATCAGTTTGATTTTGTGTTTATTTTCATTGTTTTTGTGTGTGAACAGATAGATGAAAATGTACAAAGGGAAATTATCAACCATAGATCACTAAGGCACCCTAATATTGTTAGATTCAAAGAGGTTTGTTCCATTGTTAAATGTTTATCATTTTTTATTTATTTAAGTTGATGTTTGCTTAACTACTAATATTATTAGTATGTAAAAGTATCATGGATGCCTAAGTCAGATTGAATTTTACTCCTTTTACTCAAAAAATAGGTAAATTAGTCATAAGGTCAAAAAGTAAACTAGCCCTTTATGGTAAAATTTCATCCATTTTTATTGTTAAAAACTCGTGTAGCTGATGGAATAACCAAATAATTACACGTGGCGTGCTATGTGTTTTTAACGGTAGAAATGGATGGAATTTTTAATAAAATGACAAGTTTGCTCTTTGATCTAACATACAGTGACTAATTTGCTTGTTTTTCAAGTAAAGGGGGCAAAATGCAATCTGACTCTTAGTATAAGGGCCTTGGTACTTTTACCAAATTAGTAACATCAAAAACTGGGGAAAGGGATGCAGGGTTTGAACCTGTATCATCTAATTGCCAGACAAAAGCTCTAAACACTGCTCGAAGAAAGTCTTGGCAATGTTTATCATCCTCGAGAAAGGTTTTTAAACTTGTGAAACTGTTATGTCACATATAGGTAATATTAACACCAACCCATTTGGCTATTGTGATGGAATATGCTTCCGGTGGCGAGCTATTCGAGCGGATATGTAATGCAGGCCGGTTTAGTGAGGATGAGGTTACTATCTTCCAACCCCCGTCTTTGTTGTTTTAGTGATAGTAATGTGGAATTTTCATTTACCTGTCTTGGTGTATTTGCAGGCACGTTTCTTCTTTCAACAGCTTATATCGGGAGTTAGTTATTGTCATGCAATGGTGAGTAACTTTGGTTCTGTTTGTGCCTTATCTGGAAGAGAATTCGAGTTATGATTCAACTGACCTCCCTTTTTGCTGATTTTCTATTTAAAGCAAGTATGCCATCGAGACTTGAAATTGGAGAACACGCTACTCGATGGGAGTCCTGCTCCTCGTTTGAAGATTTGTGACTTCGGGTACTCTAAGGTACAAGATATGCCTATTACCATTTGCTTGTACCATTATTGATTATTGCCTCAAAGGTTGTTTGCAAAGCATGCAAACATCATTATCTTGATTTCCTGTATACATTTATGTTGACATCGCATGCTTTTTTCCAGTCCTCAGTGCTGCATTCTCAACCAAAATCGACGGTCGGAACTCCTGCTTATATAGCTCCGGAAGTGTTACTCAAGAAAGAATATGATGGAAAGGTAATATTGCTTTGTATTTTCCTGATTTAAACTTCTGTATACCAGTGGTAGTGCAACTTACGTCTAACCACGAACGTTATGTTCTCAACTAACTTATTCTAGTCTTGCGGTATGTGCACCCTTTTCCTGTTTTAAACATTTGATAATAGCATTAATGATCTATTCCGATTGTCGTTTATTAGTTGCCATACTCTCCTGTCTCAATTATTCCATTGCTATACTGTTTTGCTGGCCTCGTGTTTTAAAGTTCTTTACCTGTCATTTCAGAGTAATAACATTAACAGTATGTTGGCAAAAGTATTATGGAAGCCCTTGTAGTAGGAGTCAGATTGCATTTTACTTCTTCTACTAAAAAAAAAGGGCAAATTAGTCTCCTATACATTAGATCAAAGAGCAAACTAGCTCTTCTGTTAAAAATTCCATCCATTTCTACTGTTAAAACTGGTCTTTGTATGTTAGCATGACGTAAACGTGGCACGCCACATGTTACTATCTAGTTATTTTGTTAGGCACACCAGTATTTAATAGTACAAATAGATGAAATTTTTAATGGGAAAGGCTAAGTTGATTTTTGATCTAATGTACAAGGACTAATTTGCCTATTTTTTGAGTATAGAGTGCAAAATGCAATCTGACTCCTAGTACAGGAGCCTCTATGGTGCTTTTACCCCGTATGTCTTACTATAATGTGGCCAAAAATGAACAGTGCAAATCTCAGGGATTAGGCAATGTAAACTGTTCAACATCGAGTTTGGTCCGTGTTTTCCATGCTTTTATGTTACTACACGTCATCTACAGTGTCTAGTTCGGACAGGTTAAGAATAGCCGCTAGCGATGCATCCTAGCAATTGTGACAACTTGATAATATGTAGAACGAGGGATGTAGAATTGTTTGAATCATCGATAGCCGTATTGGTTATGGTTAGGATCAACGGATAACGTAGGACTGTAGAGGCCGATTAGAATTGTAGTCTGGCAGGAATGACGTTGTCACTTACTTGCCGAGGTTATTTTTAATAGTTTCGATGGTCGTGTCACTCGATTGTTGCTCTGCTTAAGGTTTTATGGTTAAAATTATACGCTAAAATCTTCTTTTCTGACAAAATATGTCAGATTGCAGATGTCTGGTCTTGTGGGGTAACCTTATATGTCATGTTGGTCGGAGCATATCCTTTTGAAGACCCCGAGGATCCTAAGAACTTCCACAAAACAATTCATGTAAATGCATTCCTTGTTCAGTAACCGAAAGTGGAAACTACTATAGAATGTTGACTGACTGAAATAATCGATTCGTTCTTGCAGCGGATTTTAAATGTCCAGTACTCGATCCCTGACTATGTCCATATATCTCCCGAGTGCCGTCATCTGATCTCGAGGATCTTTGTGGCCGACCCCTCAAAAGTTAGTTCTCTCTTTGTTGAAACCCAAGTTAATTTTTCTTGCCTTTTGGTTCCTAAATTCTAATTGTAGGAACTTCGATTCGATTTTTTTCGCAACAGAGGATATCCATTCCCGAAATTAGGAACCATGAGTGGTTTCTAAAGAACCTACCGGCAGATCTCATGGACGAGAACACAATGAACAACCAGTTTGAAGAAGCTGATCAACCGATGCAGAGTGTCGACGAAATCATGCAGATCATTTCCGAAGCTACTATCCCTGCAGCCAATACGAATAGTCTCAATCATTATTTAACCGGTAGCCTTGACATTGACGATGATATGGAAGAGGACCTGGACAGCGATCCCGAACTTGACATTGATAGTAGTGGAGAGATAATATATGCAATGTGATTGTGAATCGTGTCCGTATGCTGAGAAGGATGATCATCCAATGTTAATCGAAGTGTGTACCCTTTGAACAACCTTTTCCAGGGACGAAAAATGAGAGACCGAAAAATATAGGGTAAGGAATTTCTGTTTGAAGTGTCCATTATGTACTGTTTTTTGTAACACAATGTAATGAAAGTGTTGAAATTTGTCTTTAAACTGCAACTGGTGTGGTGACTCATTGTCTCCATTTCTAGCAAAGTTTGTTTTATATAGACTTTTACAGTTCATGAAATGAATCCTATGTGCAAACCCTAACTGAGCTAACCGAGCACCTTCTACTAAATTAGCATGATGTGAGAAAAAGGATTAAAATACGGGTAGAAGTATCATGAAAATTTTTGTACAGAGAGTTGCATCGTATTAGTTTTTAACAGTAAAAATAAATAAATTTTTAACAAAAAATATCAGTTTGCTTTTTATCTAAATATAGAGTTTAGTTTACTTATTTTTTAAATAAAAACAAATTACAATTTAACTTTTAGCATAAATCATCTCTATAATACTCAAAATACGTAGTTTTGAATAAAAGAAATCGCGAGGTATACTTTCTTTGATTAGATATACAATTGTGTAAAAATACAAATAAGATAGATTAATATATATACACAAAATGTAATAATTAAGATCAAATTTTACGACTTAGGCTATCGATCTAATGTGGAAAGAAATGGCCTTTTCGGGGTATGACAGTTTTCATCTGTTCTTGCACTCGCCGGAGGGGAAGTCTGCGGCATTAGTTCCGACAATCTGTTTCTTTCACTATAAATCTTATTCTGCACAACAATATTTGTTTATTTATATCAGTTGAGAAAAAATGTGTATGCATGTATGAAACTTGCATGTAATTACACACTTGCTATCATAAAAAATTTAATGTAAATTGAATTAACTCGAAAATCAGCTTCCAGTTTATAACAATATAATCAAGTAAAAAGTTAGTGTGTTTATTATTTACATACTTCTATCCGACACTCATCACAAGCATGTAATTAGTTACATGCTATCATCAGAAATTTATGTAGATTGAATTAATTCGAAAATCAACATTCAATATTTAACAATATAATCAAGTAAAAGGCTTATCTGTCTGTTATTTACACACTTTTATTCAACCCTGATCATGAGTTCGGGCATATTGAAAGCATGTAATGTAATTACACACTTGCTATCATCAGAAATTTAATGTTGATTGAATTAACTCGGAAACCGGCTTTCAGTGTCTAACAATATAATCAAGTAAAAAGCTAGTGTGTCTGTTATATTTACACACTTCTATCAGACACACATCGCGAGTTCAGGCATATAGCAAGCATGTACATATGCATGTGTATGCATGTATGAAACTTGCATGTACATATCGGACAATAATACTTCTATCCAACACTCATCACGAGTTCGGGTATATTAGCATGCTTGTAATGTGATTACAAGCTATCATCAGAAATTTAATGTAAATTGAGTTAACTCGAAAACCAGCTTCCAGCATATAACAGTATAATCAAGTAAAAAGCTAGTGTGTGTTATTTACCTTTAGTGTCAAACTTTGCAATTCTCTTTCAAGTGAGATGACTTTATTCTGGAGTTGTTCAAGTGCCTCTTCAGCAGCCGCAGGGCATATATCAGAAATAGGCATTGTTATACCGGCAGCCTGAAAGTTTGGTTTGAATGAGATAAACGAAATCCGTGATCGTGATAAAAGAAATCCTTAGACATCAATCACCATTGACTTTACCTTTAAAACACTTGTACACAATGCCAGTAACTTGTGCGCTAGTTGCACCCGATCTTCATCAGACTCCTGTAAATGATTTAAAGATGATTTTAAACAAACTCTTAATACTCTGCTAAGCCTACTATAAAAAGGGCACCTCTAGGGACTAACCCTCAGTTTGTTATTCAAACATTGCTCCTCGTCGAAATTAATGCAAGGGCTTTTCCCGATAGAAGCACGATAATGACTTAGCTCTTCTCTTACACGTGAAAGTACAACCTCTGTTCGCCGCAGCTTGACGCCAAGCTCTTCATTTTGGATTTTTAGCATATTATTTTCTTCCTAATGCATTGTTCAAAACATAATAAAAATAGATTCAGAATTGGCATTGATTTTGAAGGAGATAGTCCACTAGAGGAAGAAAATGCATAAAAACTTGCCTTAATTTTGGCATGATGATGAATTCGTTGTTGGAGGTTTTGTTGGCCAGATAGTTTCTTTACTTCTCCTTCAAGTTCCAATACCTTTTTTTTGTAGTTTACATTCTCCATCTGCGGATAGTATAGGGAATTAGGTCCAGGAAGCAACTAAAACTGACACTTCACTAAGGATGAATGTACCTGAGAGGTCCTTGTATTATAGGGACTGGATTAAATTAGTCCCTCTTCTATTAAATGGATCAATTTAGTCCTTGTACTACTAAAATAAGTCAAAATTGGAATAGAATTAACATTTACTATTTACCAGAGTTAATATTTTTAAAATTATTATGATTCTGTAAATGAAATTTTTGTTTGGAATTGAACTGCAATTGAAAAAAGTAATTTTCAAAACATTTTTTATAACAATAAATATCAATTCTGTTACAATTTGGACTTATTTGATTCTTTTTACCAGTATAGGGATTAAATTGATTCATTTAATAATAGAGGGACTAATATGATCCAGTCCACAGGACTTTCCAGGTATTTTAACCCTTTATTAAGTACAAAAGTTCAAGATCTTAACCTTGAGCATTTCTTTTTCGGTTTTAAGCAACTGATCTCGCTGACGAACATTCTCCAATGCTACTTGCACTGCAGTTAGCTCAGCTTGTTTTCTATCAATTTCCTCAAGCCACCTGTCAAAATAAGATGCAACAAAACCTGAACATACTGAACAATATGAAATAACTAATAGGTTGATTAGCCCACATTAACATATCATAAGTTCTATTTGTAAAGTTATGTTTGCTCACCCTTGCCTCTCCTCAACAAATTCATTGAGCTGCTGCTTGAGCTTGACAACCTCGTGATCCTATCGGCATGACATAATTCAAATAAATCTGAACAGATAATAGTGCCCAAAATAATTTCAAAGTACCCCAGAAATCCATACCTTCACTTGAGATTCTAAATTATCAAGTCTAGCCTTCTCTGTTATTTTCTGCACTTGCTGATTATCCAACAATGACTGCATTAAAAGGAAGAGAATAATAAGATAGGAAAATTTGGTTAGACTGTTGTTTTTTTTGCTGGGGGCAGGGTGTATTATTGAAATTCTTCCAATGAGGAAAAAGTAATTTCTTCTTTGATCCGGAAATTCAACATATATTATTCAGTTCCAAGACCCATTGTTAAAATGATGGATATAAGTAAATTTGGTTACCACATAATTGGTCATGTCCAATTTGACTCCCAACAGATCCCGAATCACATCATGGGTCATGCTCTCTGCAGCTGCTAGTCTTGCATTGAGAGAAAATATCTGTGGCAAGTAACATGTTTAGAGAAAGTAATTAGCAAGTGCAAACTCAAAAGCATAGTTGTTGGAACTGAACTGGCCGGTATACTGGCCTGGGTTAAGAGGTCGAATTTATTGAACCAGTTGTGCCGATGGTTAAACCAGGTTTATAACTTTTTAATTTAAACTAGACTGACGATCAGACCAAGAACTGGTGACCTGACCAGTTCGATCACCGTCCGGTTCCAAAAACCATACTCTAAAGTTTATAAGAAAGTTGTAGAACCAGCATCCATGTGATAAAGCTTACCTCTTTCTGGCGATTTGCTGCTAAGGATTCTAATTCTTCAATGCGCAGCCTTGCAGCAGTAAGATCCTCATCCTTCTCTAATTTCATTTGTTGTGCCAAACCCAAACCAATGCATTTGAATGGGGAACCAGAGCCTCGAGGCTTTGCCACATTTTTCTCTAACTTGTTTGATGAATGACTTTGGGCATTGCTGGCATAACCTTCAGGTTTAACTTGTTCAGCCATGGCTTCCAATGCCTTGAACTGTTTCCAATTTTAATAATTCTTGAAATGGTTAGAAAATCAAGGAAAAATGGCTAGGAAAAAAATGCAGCAGAACACCCTAATCCAATCAAGAACCTTTAGCATACCTTCTGCTTATACTCCTTTGCCTGGGCTTCGGCATGCACATTTAGTTCAGAAATATGTGTTATGCATTGGGCAATCTGTTGAACAATAATGAAGACTTATCAATAGAAACACAGAACATATCTTGAAAAGCAGAAGCCAAAGACGTCAAGAATTTTTCAGAAAATTGCATTTTCAGGATTATAAGCTCAAGAGAAAGTCAATGATAACTAACTAAACCACATCTAAACAAAAAGGTTTCACCTCTCTATCCTTGTCAGATATGTCAGTTTCAAGAATTTGTATCTGATCAAGTGCTTGTTGAAGATCCTTCGTCTTCTCATCCAAACACCTACAGATAGAAAGAAATCATATATTGCCAATTGGAACAATTTGTCATCATTTAGCAAGGGTATAGGCATTACAAATGAGATAGAATTGGCATACCTTTTCATGTCTGCATCAGCATTTTTAACATTCTGCATCTGAACTTTTATAGCATCCAGCTCTGATTCTAGCTCCTCTCTTTGTAATCGCTGACGTTCAGCTTCCCTTTTGATAATGTCAACCTAAAACAAGTTTGGGATTTATTAACAGGTTTTTGATAGAAGTAGTACCTTCATACAGCTTTATAATTGTGCGACATCTTACCTTGTTCTCCAATACATTTATAGTACATTCTAGCTCTTCAACAGATCTCTCTAATAGTTTTACCTCAGCTTCCTTCTCTTCAGCATAGGTCTTCTTTGATTCAGCCATCTATCATCAAATTGTATCCATACAATTATAAGATAAGATTATATATTAAAAGGAAACAGAAATAATATTTTACACATTGTTAAAATAGACCGTACCTGTTGAGCTTCCATTGCAATGGCTTCACTTTGTTTCGCCTCAGCCTGTGCCTTTCTAAGCTTTTCTTCCAAGCTAAGCACCTCCATGTGAAGCTCATCTCTTTCGCACGAAACTTCATTTAGATTACTACTCAAGAACTCTATGGTATCTTTCATTTCGGAAAGGGCATTATTCATTTCTGAGATTTCCACCTCTAAGCTCTCAGTGATCTTCTTTCTCTCTGTTAATTCATCTTCAAGAGAACTTTTTACTGCCAAGGCATCCTCAAGATGAGATTTCAGCTCCTGATTTTCAGAGTAGAGAAGCTTCAAAGACTCACGTTCGCCTTTAATATCCAACTGAAGACTGGTGATCGTCTCTAGCTTCTCCTGCAGTTGCACTTTGAGCATATGACTATGACTAACAGCCTCGCTAAGTTCACTTGATTTTACAGCAAGCTCGTCTTCTAAAGCCTCCAAAGTAGAAACCATTTCCTCCATTTCATCTTTTTGATCCTTGGTATTAGAAGCAGACTCTTGTAGCAGGCTGAGATCAAATAAAAGACCCTTTAAAACCTCATCTTTCCTTGATAACTCTGCATGAAGATTCATATTTTCAGATTCCAGCTCTTCAGTTCGGTTCTCTAAGAACTCAAACTCTTCTATAAACTTTGATATCCTTTCCTGCTCCACCAATAGTTGCTCTTTCAAACATGCATCTACTTTTGCAAAAATTATTTCTTTCTTTAAACCATCAATGACAGCATAAGCATTGGTAAGCTTTTTTCCGGTGTCTGCTTCCTTCTCGTCCAAATTCTGGAGAAGCAGACAGTTTTCTTTCTGCATCTTTCTTACCTCAATTTGTGCTTCTTCAACTTTTTCTTGTAGAAAAGACAACTCATTGTCCTGCTCCACCAATAGCTGCCCTTTCAAGCATGCATCTAATTTTGCAAAAATCATTTCTTTCTTTAAACCATCAGTGACAGAATAAGCATTGGCAAGCTTTTTTCCAGAGTCAGCTTTCTGCTCCTCCAAATCCTGGAGAAGTAGACAGTTCTCTTTCTTCAACATTCTTAACTCAATCTGTGCTTCTTCAACTTTTTCTTGGAGAAAAGACAACTCACTTTCCCGCTCCACCAATAGCTGCTCTTTCAAACATGCATCTAATTTTGTAAAAGTCATTTCTTTCTTTAAACCATCAAGGACAGCATAAGCATTGGTAAGCTTTTTCCCAGAGTCAGCTAAGTGGACAATCTTTTGTTTCATCTCTGAAGAGAAAATAAGAGACTCAAAGTCTTTTGTACATAAGTCTACCATAGAAATCTCAGCCTGAGATTCCAGCTGCACTTCTTTATCTTTGAGCAGTTGCTCTTGATCAAGAAGGGAAGATACAAAATTTGTGTTACTCAAATCTAATTCCTTCATTAAAACTGCAAGCTGAGATCCCATATAGTTAGACCTTTGCAACATAACTTCCTCTTGAAACTGTAATGCAGATATCTTTTTCTCAAAAGTGACTAATTTGATACTAAGCTCACCAGTTTCCTCTTCCTTCTTTGATATTCGATCAAAACTATTCTTAATATCAGCTAGAAGTTTTCCCTTAATATCTCTACACATTTCAAGCTCTCTTCTTGACCTGGAATTGTGTTCCCTCAAATCAGCTATAACAGCATTTGACTCTGACAATCCATGCTGAAGCAAACCATTTTCTGCATTCAGCCCTGTCAAAGTTTCCAACAAAATTCCCATATGACACAAGTGAAGAACTGACACTGCACAGTCTTTCACAATTATCTCTGACCAGACATCTTCAAGCCATGAGCGTGCTAGCTTCATTGAATCAAACAGAAGAGACTTAAGGCAATGACTATCACAAGCTACAGCCTTGACACTCTGAGAAAAAGCAGTTTGCAGTTCAGTGATGAGACCCTCCAGTTCAGCAACCATAAATCTCGTCTCTGTCAAACTTGAACCAAACTGCTCTTCAAGGTCTTCAAGTTGCTGGTCCTTCACAGTATTAATGGATTGCAAACTTTTAACCTGATTAATTAGTTCATCCCTCTCATTTAGTAGCGCAGTTTCCACTTGCTTCCGCCTCTTGATATCAAGTTTCATTTTTTCATTAGCAATCATGAGCCCATTGATCATAATATCTGCTTCTGTTATGGTATCTTGCGCCTCTTCAAATTTAGCAAGAATACAAGAAGCCTCTGAAGCTTTCTGAGTTGCAATTATCTTTGCATCGCCAACTTCAAGTTCAAGGAACTGCCCAAGAACATTGAAAAAGGAAAATATAAGATTAATTATTATTTAAACTAAAATATGGGTTACTTCTACATATAAGGTAAAAGTAAATGAGAATGTGTTATTGTGATTGTCCACTTGACTAAGCCACTCCACTCTTCTCTTGCAAAGTGCTCTTTTGTTGGCTGATTAGTGGATAAAAAAGCTCTGTGGATGATGAAACGGCCAAACCAACCAAAACAGAGGGATGGCTAGCCTAAAAACTAACGGGCAAGAAAAATCTAACCCTTGCAAATAGTCACCTTTTAAAAACACTCAGAGAGACGTAAACAACATCAGAAATGTTTTTTTCATGGTTCTAAAATTATACATCTAAACATTTTAAACAATTTACCTCTTTTGTCTGGCACCAATGAGTACAGATTTCTTGCATGGTTTGCTCAACAGTATTTATCTTTTGATGGACAGCTCCAATCTTGACTTCCAACAGCTTTCCGTAGTCATTCATTGCTTCTTCCAGAGCAAGCGCATGTGCTGCAAGGCACTGTAGGCCTTCCTTGCTCTGTTTCTCAGACAACCGAATCTCCTCTTTTTCATTGCATATTCTGGCCATCTCAGCTTGAACCTCTTTCAAGCTTTCCATGGCAGATTCTATTTCCTTTTTCAGAAGAATAATAGTCACATCTCTATTGCACTTGTTCTTGCAAGTGTTTCCAGACTCAATAGTTTTCTCATCACATCGAGATCCATGTAGACTCTCTACAACTTTTAAAGAACAATCAGGTGTACCAGTTTCCTGCCTCTGAAGAGAGTGCAAATTCTTGGGATCTGCCCTTTTGTTTGACTGCAATAACATCCAGGTGGAGTAAAAAAATTGATCACCCATTTCAAAGAATAACTACAACAGAAGTGAATATCTGTAGTGAATGAGCTGTCTATCAGAAACCAAGAGCATTAGCTTACCCGTCTTTCATCCCTGCCATCATTAGAGGCATAAAGGTTTTCTTTAACACTTCTTTCAGGGCTTCTGTCACTATCTCTATGCATGCCCATGTGAGCCCTGAGTGTGGATACACCTGTTCTTAGCTTAGACAGCTCCTCCTGTGTCTTCAGAATGTCATTCTCCACCATATCTTCAAGCTTTTGTTCAATAGCAGCAGCATGCTGCCCCTCCTCAAAAAGCCTTTTCTGGAGATCAGTGCAAACTTCCTCTGACTTTGCAACTTCAATTTTAAGGGAACGAATATAGTTTTCTGCTTCTTCAATCATGGTAGCTTGGTCAATTAGAAGAGCATCCTTACCCTTCAATGCATTGAGATGATTATGGTTTGCCTCTGATAATCTATTCACAAGTACAAAAGCAACAGTTGCACAAGTAGATGCATTTCTTAGGTCATCTTCAGCCATCTTCATTCTGTCCTCAAGTTTAGACAGCTCCTCCTGTGTGTTCAAAAAGTCATTCTCCACCATATCTTCAAGCTTTTGTTCAATAGCAGCAGCACACTGCTCCTCCTCCAGAAGCCTCTTGCGAAGTTCAGTGCAAGCTTCCTCTGACTTTTCAACTTCAGTTTCAAGGGAATGAATACGTGTTTCTGCTTCTTCAATCATGGTAGCTTGGTTGATCAAAAGAGCATCCTTACTCAAGATCGCCTCTGCTGATTCTGAAAGTTGTTCGTCCTTACCCTTCAATGCATTGAGATGATTATGGTTTGCCTCTGATAATCTATTCACAAGTACAAAAGCAACGGTTGCGCAAGTAGATGCATTTCTCAGGTCATCTTCAGCCATCTTCATTCTGTCCTTAAGATTAGACAGCTCCTCCTGTGTCTTCAAAATGTCATTCTCCACCATATCTTCAAGCTTTTGTTCAATAGCAGCAGCACGCTGCTCCTCCTCCAGAAGCCTCTGGCTAAGTTCAGTGCAAGCTTCCTCTGACTTTTCAACTTCAGTTTCAAGGGAATGAATATGTTTTTCTGCTTCTTCAATCATGGTAGCTTGGTTGATCAAAAGAGCATCCTTACTCAAGATCGCCTCCGCTGATTCTGCAAGTTGTTCGTCCTTACCCTTCAATGCATTGAGATGATTATGGTTTGCCTCTGATAATCTATTCACAAGTACAAAAGCAACAGTTGCACAAGTAGATGCATTTCTCAGGTCATCTTCAGCCATCTTCATTCTGTCCTCAAGCTTTCTAATGATTGATGTTTTTACGTTCAGTTCTTTCTTCAGTAGAACAATTTCTTTCTCTTTTTCATTGCATTCTTGCTGCTGTGCTTCATTAAGAATCAGTGCAGCACCTCTCAAAGACTTCAGCATGCACTCCAGCTCACTTCTTTTATCTGTTGCATCCTCCAGGCATCTTCCAAGATCTTCAATCAGTAATTCCTTTTCTGAGAGTACTCTGACCACCCTACCAACTTTCTCAGAAATCCAAATCCTTCTCTGTGGAAAAGAACTGGAAAGGAGTTCCAGTTGATTACCAGCATCAACAAGTTCCTCGTGACCATCAGCTAGTATAGTTTCAATCTCAGAACTTAGCAGTTCCCACTCTTCCATTAATGTTCTTAGTTCCCCATCTTTCATTTCAAGCCTTCCAAGTAACTGTTTATTATCCTCAGTCAACATACCTACCTTTTCTTGCAATTCCTTCAACTCAGTTTCTAAAAAGACAGCACCATTTTGAGCCTCCACCTCCTTCAAATGACAATCTTGGATTTGTTGCTGAAGAAGAGTAAGTTCTTCCTGCAAACAGACAATAACCTCAGCAGTTTCAGCTTCAGCCTGCCGACAGATTTCATCCACTTCTTCTTCATTAGATGCCTTAAAAGCACGATCAGTTTGGTACCAGATATTCATCTTTTTGGCATTCTCAAGGGATTCATGCATCCTCTTCAATTTCAGCTGTAGGCTGGATTCTTCACTCTCTATCTTTTTAGGTGGTGCAGCATCTTTAAAAGTTCTACCGGAAAGTTGCTTTTTCAAGGCAGCAATTTCAGCTTCCTGTTCACTCAAAAGCTTTACAAGATCACTTTTGCTTTTCCTCAAGTCCTCCATCTCGTTGATTGAAAAAATTTGTTGGGACTCAAGTGCTTCAATTACAGACTTTGCCTCCTCTAGTTCGCCATTTGCATCCTCGATTTCTTTGTTCAGCATCACAAGTTTGCCTTTTGCCATCTCAAGATCTCTAGTCAAGCAGTCCGCTCTTTCTTCAACTACAGCATGAGATGTTTTCTCTTCTTGAAGAATAATCTTTAGTATATCCAATTCCAACTGCAAATCCATAATTTGTTCCTCACTTGTCATTTTCTGAACTGAACTCATCTCCATTGTTTCCCCATTTCTGTCTGAATCCTGAAATTGATGTTTACCTCTTGTTAGCAAGTAGGTTGCAAAAATAAATGGCAACAAATGGCTGGTCAAATACAACCATTTTGTTAGCAACATAGGTATTACAATCATCCTTAAATCAATAAATAAACTCGGCACCTGTGTGTGTTCTTTTTTCTATCCTAGTTTGAGATCCCATTAGCTAAAACAACAGAAATAGCAAAACAAAAAGTACCTTTACGGCTTTGGAGTTGCCATCTTGATGACAAGCTGAAGACTTGAGGCTATTTAACATAGCATGTAAATTGTTAATTTCTCTGCAGAAGAAGCAAGAGAAAATTACCTCAGAAAGAAAGAAAATGCCTGTTTTAAACATTCAATAATGAAAGACATAGTTTAGCTGAAAAGAAGACCAGATTATCTAACCTACTAAGTTTTGCATTCTCCTCCAAGCAAGAATTAAGGTTGTGCCTGCATTCTTCTAACTCATTGAGAGTGTTTTTTAACTGAAACAATGAACAAAGAACAACATGTAAGCCTCAAAGACTAATCTTAAATGCATATTTCTGCCAAACAATGAACAAACAAACCTCAGACTGTAGGGAGTCATTTTCTTTGCTGATGCGAACAGCCTCCTGCATTTAGAAGAAGAACGAAATAAATCCTAGGTAATCCAATATTCATAAACTTTGAGGCCTCTGTTTCCATTCAAAAAACTAATGTAAAGAAAAACGAACTTTTCCTTCCTCTTGTAGGTTCTCTATACAAACAAGTTTGGGTGACAAAAAGTGTTAAAAATATTATAATAGGTTGTATATAAAGTGAACCTGCAGACGATCATTTGAGCTCGGGCAGCTAAGATGATTAGACTTCCCATCAAGAAATCGCAGCAGCTGCATGTACAAATTTTGCATTATGCCATTATCCAAAAAAAAAAAATCAAACAAAAGAATAACAAGATTTTGGGCCAGAATTAATACCTGATCCCGCAGTTTGGATATTTCGTCCAATAGTATCTCTTTTTCCCCTTCCTCGTAGAATTCTTGAAATCTATAAGTCCCACAAAGAAAATAAATAGAAAAATAATTTGTAGAATATCGGCACTATCAAGTGTTTTTAGAATCTACCTTCTAAGTTGGTCTAAAAGCCTTATATTCTCCAATGCAAAACGAGTTACTTCAGGATTTTTATCAACTTTAGCCTGAAGTAACTGAATCTCTTCAGAGAGTGCTTTATTCTCTTCGAGCAAAAAAGAATCTGCAGGTAATGAGCCACGAACAAGTGATTCCATTCTTTGAATCTTGTCTTCACGAAACCTAAGCATCATTTTACTGCTTCTGGTGTCTTCTTCTCTTTGACGAACCTGTAAAGTACTTGGTGTTGAAAAATTAAGGTAGCAGTTTAAGATAGAACAGAATTGGAAAGTCAGGAGGCACAAAAGAATACCAAACGATTCAGTTGTTCAATCTCTGCTTCAAGCTTTTTGATAGAAGTTTCTGCCTTTTTCTCCCTTCTCAAGGCACCAGCAAGTGTTGCTTCCAAAGAGTTTAACTGCAAAGTTTTCAGAGTTCAAAAGAGCATAAATGTTAATACACTTGATTTGACACTCTGTAAAAGAAATAATAACCACAATTGCAGCACATGCCAGATACCTGCTTAAAGGACATTCTCACAGTGCCTTTGGATTCATATCCCAAATCATCTTCTTCCAGACACATATCATACGTGTTACCATCATCAAGACTTTCTTCCAATTGCACTGTACCAGTGATTGCTGCACCAAAAGACAGGGACCGGGACACATTCTGACGTTTAAGAGCAGAAAGCTCTTCCTGTTTAAGAAAACCAGTTCAGAATATAATTCATATGAATTTCGAAAGAAAAAATAAATACACTATGATGAATGTCCCACACCTTTAGAAGTCGTATCTGGTTTTGTAGTGCAATGACATCTCCAGTGGAATCTTCGTTCACCACAGCCTACACCATCAACAGGAGAAACTTCAATAGTGAAAACTGAAGTATTTTTATACAATATGTGACAACATGCAATAGGAGTAAACTCACGTTGTTTTGTATTAATTTTGCTCGCTGAGCAAACTTTAAAGTGTTAAGCGTTTCAATTGCACAGCTGAAAAAAAAGAGAGAGATAAATAAATGTAAGATAATGGAAGTTAATCAGAATCACCGTAGATATTCGTGTTCAAGTTGGAAGTGTCACAAATAGAAACCAACCAGATAGAAGGGCTGACATTAGCAATTATCATTGTTTTAGAATTTCCACCAAGTGAATCCTGTATCACATTTAAGATCAAACGTTACATCATAAACCGTAACCACAATACATAAAGACAAAGAATAAAAGAGAATCAGAAACTGACCTGAAGAAGAAAGGTGAGCTTTGAGTCTCTATATGGAACATGTCGTTGCTTTCCGTTAGCCACATCCACAAGAATCATAATTACATGACTGCAAATGATAATATGTACTCATAATTTGACTAGCAAGGACTAAAGGTAAAGCAAAGGCGATATATAAAAAAAATCAACATCTGATGAAGAAAAACTGAAATGGTTTTAAGTACCCTAGTGTTGATAGAGATTTATTTATGCTAGCTGCTTCCTTTAAACGCTCACCCTCAGCCCCAGAAGTTTTTTGCCTATAGTAGAATATCAAACAGGAATTTCATTACACAAATACAAGCTAGAACATATATATATAGACACAGGTGCAGAGAGAGAGTTCAACAAACTGGTTTAACCGCACCTTTCTGAACCAGCAAGATCAACCAGGTTTAATCTTGCAAACCGTAAATTAGTTGTGGAATCTTTTTCCCACCTGCTCTCAATAACGCATGTAAAAACACTATGTGAACGACTGCTCTCCCTGTTCATATTTGTTGATGCAACTTTCCTATTTAGAGAACCCTATGCAAAAAAAACATACAGCGACTTAAAACAATAATATATATAAAATTTAAATAAAATGTAATGAGAGAGTAAGAAGTAGTTTCCTACTACACAAAGTGTTGATAAGGATTGTCACCTGAGATAAAAGCTTCAAAATATCGCTCACGGTCTGAACTTCAAATTCAGTGAGATTTTCCACGTACACTCCTTTCTTAACATCCTCCCTTAGCTAAAAATTAAGAATTACATAATGAAAAATAGCTGGGAAAAAAAATAAATGGCAAAGGTAAAGAAAGTAGTAAACTCACAAGTAAGTTGGTAGCAGAAGGATCAAGAAGATCAGTTATTTGTTCATTGTAAATCTCAAGGAAAGAGCACTTGCAATTGTATTTTAACTTCTCATCTCTTCGGATTTCCTCTTCCTGTGATTAAAGAGATAGAGAATCGTTAAATAAAATGGTTTCCATGCTTATGCATTAAAATTCAAGAAGCTAGCATGAACTTCAGACAATTACAGCTTGAATTCTTGCAAACAAAAACTCAAATATCCGTGGTGTCATTCCCCGTTGTGTACTTGGCTTGACTTCCAAATCTTCAATCTCTCCGAGCATTGTATATGTCTTTCCACTTCCTGTCTGCATGTCCAAACACAGTAATATCAAGATAACTGATATAGTTAAGAAGAAGGGAATAAAATATTTGTTGCTTCAGTGGCTTGAGTCATGAGAGTTGAACTAAGCAACCAATTCCGATCTTTGGAATTTGGATACTGTAGGTTATCATTTTCTTTAGGCTTGTGATAGAAAGGTAAGATTCATGGTGCATATCTTTCCACAATTAGCAATGAGAACAAAAGTTGCCTAACAAACAAAATTACTTTCCTTCAGATAAGTTTTTTTTCCTAGTTCTCGTCATAGTTTTAGCACATACATACTATTTGAAACTCTGACAATGAAGCTTAAGGTACCTGGACAAGGGTGTTACATTATCATGGTATAAGCTCAAAAGAAAAAAACACAAGTTGTAAGGAGCATATGGCACTTGATTACCCAACACTGATGTAGTGATTTCGTTAAATAAGTCTATAATATCACAGGAAACCAAGTTGGGAATTGCACCTATATTTTTCTCACCCACACATGCCGAACTATTACTGCTGGCTACTTTGCTGTTTAGCAATACCAGCTAAAACAAAATGATATGAAATTATGATAACATCCTAAGCTTTAAAGAAAGTACCTGGCCATAGGCAAACATACAGCTATTATAGCCTGATAAGCAATTTTCAACCATTGGCAGACCAGCCATCCTAAAAAGCATTTCCTGCAAAAGATAATGTGAAAAATAGATTACAGAAAAAGAAAATCTTTCTGCATACAAATGTGAATTTGTCTTTAACCAAACCTGGTCTACTGTTTCACATGCCACATGATCAAACGTGAATCTAGTTTCTGGCTGCCCAATCCAAGCGATAGTCTGAGAATTTTCTTGCTTTAAGCATCTGTTATAGCCATTTGTGCTCTTCTCTACTCCATTAAGAGGACGGACACGAATAAGAACCTGAGTAAGTTTTCACATTCATCACCAAAATCAGCAATTTAGTCCAGAATTGTCCTTAATTATCACAATGAACTATAAATTGGGCAATTGAGACAACAGCCATTCCTATTTCTATACAAAAAAAAAATCGAAAAATTATGTATAAATTAATGTAAAAATGGATTTTAGGATTATTTACCTGTACATTGTGATCCATCCAAAATGACGGGTCTTCCTTAAGGTCGAAGTGAGGAACTTCAACAGTACTGACAACAGTAACCGGGCCACCAGAAGAACTAGGCACTCCTCTGTACAATGCAGCAAAATTCCCTCCACGCATCCCTCCATTCCCATCAAATTTGTTCCTAAAACCCGAAACCGGAGGCTTACTAACACTCTTTGTTGGCGTACTCTGTGTTGAATTACTCTCCGAATAACAACTCGAAGTTGCCTTCCCTATTCCCCTACTCACCCTTGGTGTCATATTTGTAGTCCCCGCATTACGCGAATCCGATTCAGCTGCTTCATTCTTCGCCCAACCATACCTAGTTTTCGACAAAAACCCATGTTTATCTGGTGTTTTGAGAGGCAATGTCGAATCCGGCAGTTTAGGTTTAGGCTTAGTCGGAGTTCTATCGATTCGGCTTCGAACACTTCCTTCTTGCTCCAGTTTAGGTTTTGTCGTTGGATCTTGAATCGTGTTGAGAGGAGGCCTACTCGATCCGTCATTGCTCTGTTGAGAAGCTAGTGAATCTCTAGGGTTTACTGGAACATTCTCCACTTCCTCGTTCTTGCTTGTGTTTCGCCTCAAGAATTTGAAATCTCTCAACATTCTGCTAAAACAATGTTAGAAAACATAAAAAAAAAGTGCTGAAAATCCATAAAATAAAAATAAAAATTTCCAAGAATAAAAAGATTAAAATGTGAACCTGAAAGTGGAATTGAAAAACAGAATACGAAATCGATTTCCTGCAATATGTTCTTGAGATAAGAAAAATAAGATATTAGGGTTTCATTTCATGTCAGATCTTGGAAGATTTTGGTGATGAATTAGCTAAGCTATAAGCTGGTTTTGCTTGTTACTGGATTTTCAGTGAAAGGGGTCCATTTGGATGGGAGGAAAAGGGAATTAAAATTTAAAATGGACGGTGGAGATTGGGTTCTAGATTTTGAAAAATGGACGTAATTGGCGGTTCTTTTATTTGAATTTGCGAATCGCTTTGGGTTATAAAAAGGGGAAAGTACGAGGGTGTAATATGCAATTATGACACAGATTTAAAAATTTTCAACGGCTAAAGTTTCAAATTTGTGGAATTTCTTTTGGTTGTACTCTAGGCCCTGGGAATGAGTTAAACTTTTTTATTTACATTCAAATTTTGAATTAAAAGATGCTTAAATTACCAATAATTTTCTATCCTAAAGTGATAGATATTAGGCACTTAAGCATGTTAAATTTTTAGGTCCTTTAAATTATTACAATAGTAATAACATCAACTAAGCTAATACTCATTCAATAATTATTACAACAATGTAATGTAGGCTTGAAAGAAATCAAGTGTCGAATGGTTTAAATGGCATGCAACATATACTATCCGTCCAAGCTCGAAGACTCACTCGACATTTAGGAGAGTTTGGACAAAAAAATTAGGCTCATTTAAAATATGGGTCAGGCTCAAAGCCCTAGCCCGGCCTGACCTGGCTTGTTTTAAGTTTATAATATTTTATATTATGTTATTTTTATATTGTAAAAATTGAATATCGGTCATGACAATATATCACAAATAAAAGAGAAATAAAAATAAAGAACACATAGATTTTACGTGAAAACTCTTTCAGGTAAAAACCACGGGCAGAGGAGAAAAAAATTATGTCAAATTCAATTTTTTTTACAAAATGAGTAGACTATGTATATTTATAGGCTTGTAAAATCTTATTCTAATAGGAGTGAAACTCCTTATTCTAATCAATATTAAATAGATGAAATTTAATAAAATTTAAAAAACCTTATTCTAAAATAAAATAAAAGAAGTATAATTCTATAGGGATTTTACTTTTATTTTATTTTACCACTGTGTTTTATTTAAATAAGGATTCAGGTCATTTAATTCTAACAATTTCCACCTTGACACAAATTCTTAATGAACAAGTTCTTCATCGCGAACTATCAACAAACAAGTTCTCCACCTCTTCCATAAAACCCCTTAAAGGTTTAACTTCAACAATGAACACCAACCAAGTCTAAGCAATGCTCAAACTTGATTATAGGAAGTGACTTAGTTATCATATCTGCAGGATTTTCATGAGTACTAATTCTGCTCACAACATATCACCACGAGCAATAATATCACGAACAAAATGATACCGAACATCAATGTGTTTTGTTCTCTCATGAAACATTTGATCTTTTGTAAGAAAGATAGCACTCTGACTGTCGCAAAATACTGTATTGATTTGAAGGTCTTCATTGAGTTCACTAAAGAGTCCCTTCAACCAAATAGCTTATTTACAAGCCTCAGTAATCGCCATGTACTCAGCTTCAGTGGTAGAAAACGCAACTGTAGTTTGCAAAGTGGCTTTCCAACTGATTGTACAACCTCCAATTGTAAAAATATAACCTATGAGAGATCTTCTTCTATCAATGTCTCCAGCAAAATCAGCATCAACATACCCAATGACTCCATCTCTAGTTCTTCCAAACTGTAAAGAAACATCAGTAGTACCTCGTAAGTATCTTAAAATCCACTGAACTGCTTTCTAATGTTCTTTATTGGGATTCGCCATGTATCTGCTAACTGCACTGACTGCATATGATAAATCTGGACGTGAACAAACCATAGCATACATGAGAGATCTCACTGTACTAGAGTATGTACTCAATCTCATCATCTGATTGTGGAGACAAAACCGATGAAAGTCTAAAATGGGCTGCTAAATGAGTACTAACAGGCTTAGCATTCTGCATATTGAATCTGCAAAGAACTTTCTCAATGTACCCCTTCTGACTTAGGTACAATTTACTTGTTTTTCTATCTCTAAAAATCTCCATACCAAGTATCTTCTTTGCTAGTCCCAAATCTTTCATCTCAAATTCTTCACTTAGTTGGGCTTTGACCTTTCTTATCTCTCATCTATCTTTCGTTGCTATCAACATGTCATCAACATAAATGAGTAGATACATAAAAGAACCATCACTATTTTTCTTAAAGTAAACACAACTGTCAAAACTACTTCTTTTAAAATCATGAGAAGTCATAAAGGAATCAAACCTCTTGTAGCACTGTCTTGGTGACTGTTTCAAACCGTAAAATGACTTTTTCAGCAAGCAAATATAGTACTTTTTTCTGAGACCGTAAAACCCTCTGGTTGTTGCATATAAATATCCTCCTTAAGTTCTCCATGCAAAAATGCAATTTTTACACCTAATTACTCAAGCTCCAAATCATGCATGACCACAATACCAAGCAAAGCTCGAATCGAACTATGCTTCACAACTGGAGAGAACACATCTGTGAAGTCCACTCTTGGAATTTGACTGTAACCCTTTGCAACAAGCCTTACTTTATATCTGGGTTCTTCAACTCTTGGAGTCCCTTATTTCTTTTTAAACACCGATTTACAAAGAACAACCTTTTTACCTTTAGGAAGTTTCACAAGATTCCATGTTTTATTTTTGTGGAGTGATTTCATCTCATCTTGCCTAGCAAACATCCACTTTTCTGAGTCTTCATAACTAACCGTCTCAGAATAATTAGATGGCTCTTGGTTTGCGTCTATATCTTCAGCCACATTTAAAGCATAAGCAACTAGATCAACCTCGGCATACTTCTTTGGATGTTTAATTTCCTTTCTAGTTCTGTTTTTGGCAATAGAGTATTGTGGTGAAGAAGCAACTCTATTTTGAATTTTTGTACTAGTTTCAGTAGTCAACTCTATTGTATATTCTGTATTAATCTGATGCTCCACCTGCTTTTGATTTTCTTTATTGGAAGAGTCTTTAAGAGATAATCACAACTTTATAACCATAACTTATACCCTTTTACACCTGCTTTTGATTTTCTGTATTATTTTTGTACTGATTTTCTTTAATTTAGGTAGCATAGCAGTTCCATCAAAAACAACATCTCTGCTAATCACAACTTTTCAAATTTCAGGACATTATAACTTATACCCTTTTTACACCAGCTTTATAACCAAGAAAAACACATTTAAAGGATCTCGGTTCCAATTTTCCATTATCAACATGAGCATACGCAGGACAACCAAAGATATTTAAATCAGAATAGTCAGCAGGATTACCAAACCATACATTTTATGGAGTCTTTTTCTCATTGGCAATGGATGGAGATCGGTTGATCAAAAAACATGCAGTAGAGGCTGCTTCTGCCCAAAATGACTTTGGTAAGTTGGCATTTGACAACATACATCGAACCTTCTCCATGATCGTTCTATTCATTCATTCTGCAACGCCATTTTACTGTGGAGTATGACGAACTTTCAAGTGTCTCGCGATTTCTTCTAACTTGCACAGTTTATTAAACTCTTCAAAACAGAACTCTAAGCCATTGTCTGTGCAGAGATATTTTATTCACTTTCCCGTTTGTTTTTCAATCATGGTTTTCCAAGACTTAAATGTGAAAAACACATCGCTTTTCTGCTTCAGGAAGAACGCCCACACTTTTCTGGAAAAATCATCAATAAAAGTTAAAATATAATTAGCTCCACCTCTCGAAGGCATTCTAGATGGCCCCCACAGATTAGAATGAATATGCTCCAACGTTCCTTTTGTGTTATGGATTCCTCTGGTGAATCGAACTCTCTTTTGCTTCCCAAAAACGCAGTGCTCACAGAACTTCAATTTGTAAATTCCTTACCCATCAAGAAGTCCTCTTTTGCGCAATTCTGTCATACCATTCTCACTCATATGCCCTAGGCGCATATGCCAAAGTTTAGTAATATCATCATCTGACAAGGAAGAGGATGCGACAGCTACATCACCCGTAATAGTAGAACCCTGCAAAATATATAACTTGGCAGTCTTTCTCTGCCCTTTCATCACAACGAGGGAACCTTTGGAAATCTTCAAAACCCCACTTTCAGTTGTGTATTTGTACCTATAATACCCCAAAAATTACTACAATAAGAAAGTAAGATAATATTCTCGATATAGAAAAATAAGGAAATAAAGTGATAAAAAGGGTAATTTTGAGTTATGTCAACATTGGGAAATATATTATGACATATTAATTCAAGAAAGGATTAAATCGCAAAAGTGAGAAAAGTTTTTTTTGCCCAAGAGTAAATACTCAAAATTTGAGGGGTTAAAGTGTAAATACAAAAACGTTGAAGGACCAATAGTGTAAATATTTTAATGGTGGAATAATCTAGAAACTAAGGAAAATGGATGAATTAGGACCAAATTAAAAATGTGAAGAAATTTGAGGGACTAAATTATAATTTTACCAAATTAAGTGATGACTCAATGATAGAATTTTAAAATATTATAAAGGGCAAAATGGTCAATTAGAGAGAGAGAATTCTAGAAGGTAATGATGATGTTGGTGATATTTTTAATTAATTAATTAGATAAATGTTATTTAGTTAATATTTTATTAAGATTTTAGTATTATTTTATTATTAAATGATTAATATAAAAGGGAGGAAAGATGAGAAATCATCATCTTTCCCATGCATTTCACGTTAGAAGGGAAGAGAAGAAAGAAAGTTTTGCTTTCTTTACAATTTGGTCTTTCCACCAAAAATTTACCATTTTCACCTAGAAATCAAAAGAATTTCCATAACCATCAAGAGAGAAAGATAACAAGAAGACTATGGGGAGCTAGAATATCAAGTTAGATTCAAGTAATAGAAGCTGGAGAAGAGAGAAAATCAAGTTAAAGGTTGAAACCAATAGGACAAGGTAAGAACATCAAGATTTCAACGTATTTTTAAGTGTGATATTATTGAAAAAGTAGGAAAATGATGTTATAGTAGAGTTTTCTTATATAAGGTCTTATGTTTTTGATATATTAGTGAAGGAAAATAAGATAAAGTGATGGTAAATATTATAGAGAAAGGGAATAAGGGTGTTATAAATTTAGTAATCAACATTTTGCACTAAAACAGTTTTGGACAGCAGCAGTAGGTTAAATTTGAAAAATCACCATAAACCGTGAAAATTGAATTAGAGTATAAATAAAATATGAATTAAATCTTATTGAGTCTAGTTTCTCATAGAAGAAACGGTGTAAGTAATGGACTGTAAATCATGAGATATAATAAATTTTGTGAGACAAGGTCAGAATGAATTCGGGTTCTCCTGTTCTGAATTGGAAAAATCATTAAAAATTGTATAAAAATAATTATGGGTTATAATTTATATTTTTAAAATCCTTAATGAGTCTATTTTCAATAAAATCAAACAGGGACATCATCCGAATTCTGTACAAAGAGATAATTAATTTTTAGTGAAGAGGGGTCGGAACTGTCAAATAGTGAAATAGGGGAAATTTTAAAGAATAAAATGTACTTATTGGTTAAACCAAAAATTCTAAAAATTTTATAGTAAGAAGACATGTGAGTCTAGTTTCATAAAAAATTAACGGATCTCAATTCGGAGTTAAGTAGCTCAAGATATAAATAATTTTGTGACTATAACTCAAGTGGATAGCTTTGAATGAACAAATAAATAAATAGTGAAATTATAGATAATGTTACATATAAGCATGTTATATACATTAAGGATGTGGAATGGGGAGGAGGAGGAGAAAAATATATGAGTATTCAACTAGCATGAGTTTGCATTAAAAATGGCTAATTTGCATGTTTTAGGTTTAGGGACTAAATTGAATGAAAGTAATATTTTAAAGGTAAATTTGTAAAAATGTCAAAAAGTGACCAAATTGCATGAAATGAATTGTTTTATTATTTAAATTAATAAATTTAATGAAATATTAATTTAGATCAAGATTGGGTGGAAATTCAAGGAAAATAGAAAATTTCTAAAATGTCCCTGAATTCTGGTATTTTTGCAATTTAGCCAGGTAAGTTCATGTAACTTGAATTATATTCTTAAATGCCTGAAATGTTTGTTATTGATGTGAATATGATTTGAATGTTCATTGTATGAAAATTGATGAAACATTGATATATTTGATAAAAAGGGGAAGAAATCCGGTTGAATGGAAAGAAAATTCGATGGATCTCTAAAAAGGAATTGATGGTAAAAAAAGGATCTAGCCCGGACGGGTGATCCTATCCTGATATAGCCCTCTCGAAGAATATGTGGAAAATGAAATTAGCCCGGACGGGTAATCCGAATTAGGGTCTGAATTTAGCCTGGACTGGTAATTCGGATCCAAGCTCATTAGAGTAATTGTCATTGCAGGGGATTTAGCCTGGACTGGTAATCCCGACAATACTCTATGAGTTTATATTACAAGGGATTTGGCCTGGACTAGTAATCCCTCTGTAAGGATAAGGTTCGCGGGAGTGTGCTCTCTGAAATGGAAATGTACGCACGTGAATATGAATTGACGGATCCGGATTTGTACACTTAGGTGTACCCCTGAAAATTCATCGAAATTTCGAGAAATTCAACGGGATAAATATGGAAAAATAATAAGAAAATGGAAATCATGGTATTGATGAGCTCATCAATCTTGGTATATATATTATTGATACATGGAAATTATTGAACTAACTTGAATGTTGAGTTTATGCATGTTAGGGAAATAATGCATTGAATGACATGTATAAGTTAAATTGGCCAACGTTAGCTCATTAATGTTTTGATTTTGATTGATTTTAAATATGAATTCTTGATGAAATAAAATGTCTGTAAATTAATTTGTAAACTCCGGTAATGCTCTATAATCCTATTTTGGCAATAGATACGGGTTAGGGGTGTTACAATACCCTTTTGAATCAAGAGTACTCAACGAAATTAAATTTCTCTTCAATTCTGGAACATGTCGTACGTCACTAAGTTTTCTGACAACTCCATCAAACATCTTAACTTTAATTGTTCCAACACCTGCAATTCTACATGAAGCATTATTTCCCATAAAAAACAACACCTTCAGACACTATTTTGTAAGTTGTAAACCAATCCCGATTGGGACTCATGTGGAAGGTGCAACCCGAATCAAGGATCTGCTCCTTGTTCACTTTAAAATTTTTGACAGAAGCGACTAGAAGTTCACCATCGCTGTAATCTTCTACACCATCAGTCTTACCAGAATTTTCTGGTTGTTTTCCATTTTGATTCGCAGCCTCTCTTTTGATCTTTTTCTGTAGCTTATAGCACTCAGATTTAATGTGTCCTTTCTTCTTGCAGAAGTTACAAGTTTTACCTCTTTTTGAAGACTTTGATCTACCCTTAGATTTACTACGAGGATTCTGTTCTTGTGTCCTTCCACGATCATTATCAGCATTCCGATTTTGTCTCCCACGAACAATAAGACCCTTTCTGTGAGAGTCGGTTTTAACCACAAGATGCTTCATCTTATTATACGAGGTTAAAGAATCATAAACCTCATCAACTGTGAGAGACTCACGGCTATATAAAATCATATCTCTAAAGGTTGAATAAGACGGGGGCAACGAACAAAGTAGAATCAACACTAGATCTTCATTATCATACTGAACCTCAATGGCCTTCAAATTTGAGAGAATTTCTTTAAACACTGTCAAGTATTCGTGTACAGACGTACCTTCTTCCAAACGATGAGCATAAAGACACTGCTTCATATGCAGCTTACTAGTTAGAGTTTTCGACATACATATTTGCAACCTCTTCCATAATCCAGCGCCTGTCTTCTCCTTCATCACATCCTACAAAATTTAGTTAGACAAATGTAGATGTAATTATGTTAACGCCTTTCGATCCTTGCTCTTCTCTTCCTCCGTTAATGTTAAAGGCATATTATCTACCCCTAGCAGGGCTTCCTCTAAGCTAGAGGTGTTCATGGGTCGGGTGGCCCGGCTCGGCCCGATGGCCCGCCCGAAATATGGGAGGGTTTGAGTAAAAATATAGGCCCGAAATATGGGCTTGGGCAAAAAAACGAGGCCCGATTAAAAACAGGCCGGGCCTCGGGCACCACTTTTTTGGCCCGGGCCCGGCTCGAATAATAATTTTTTTTTTATTTTTTTAATTTTAAAATACTTTTAAAATACATTTTTTTAATTTTTTTAATTTTAAAATTTTTTAAAATACCTTTTTTTTTTAATTTTTTTAATTTTAAAATACTTTTTTTAATTTTTATTTTAATTTTTAAAATAAATTTTTGGTATTTATTTAAAAAACGGGTCGGGCCGGGCTTATGAATTTTTTCCCAGGCCAAAACTTTTTTCTGGGCCCGGCCCGACCCGGCCCATGAACACCTCTACTTTAAGCCTATCTGTGCAAGAACTGCCTGATCTTTATCTGCCATAACGCGAATTTGGTGTTGTGATCCAACAGCGAAATTTCATACTTCAAAGAAACCATTACCGTAATTGAGATGAACAACCCAGGAGCTCTGATACCAGTTTGTAAAAATTGAATATCGATAATGACAATATATCACAGAGAAAAGAGAAATAAAAATAAAGAACACACAGATTTTACGTGGAAACCATTTCAAGAAAAAACCACGAGCAGAGGAGAAGAAAATTCACTATGTCAAATTCGAATTTTTTTACAAGAAGAGTAGACTATGTCTATTTATAGGCTTGTAAAACCTTATTCTAATAGGAGTGAAACTCCTTATTCTAATAAATATCAAATAGATGGAGTTTAATAAAATTTAAAAAACATTATTCTAAAATAAAATAAAAGAAGTATAATTCTATATGGATTTTACTTTTATTTTAGTTTACCACTGTATTTTATTTAAATAAAAATTTGGGTCACTTAATTCTAATATAAATATTATGTAATTTAAAACACATTAAAATAATATGGCGAGCTTAAGATGGACTTGGTTTAGTCTTTTGCAAATATGGACGGGTTTGGACAAAATTGTAGGCCTTGATTTCAGGTCGAGTCGGGCTTTGACAAACATAAAGTAAGTTAATATCACGTCTAGGCCCGACTTGAACCAACCTAACTCGACCCATGAACACCTTTAATGCTAGTCTATTAGTATGGTCCAACTTTTATGTTTTTTCTATTGTGATTCGTGATGAAAATGGTTCCTTTGTAAAAGGCTACATAAAAAATGAATAAAATAAGTCGATTGAGTCTTAGTTCGAATGGCATGGACATTGTTGCCAATGTAGGATGATGTGGGTTTGAGTGTGCTAAAGCACATTATCCTCCTATTTATGGGTTGAGGAGGGACTATGGATAGTTCTAAGCATCGTATCAAAAAGAGTAGATATGAGCATAACCTATAATGAGATTATTCGGAAAAAAAACTAATAAAACAAAATAGTTTAGGTTTAGTTGGATTTGTTGCTATTATAATAATTAGTAAGACATGTTTAAGTGTGCTTAAAACGTATTTTTACTCCAATTAAGACATAAATTCAAACGCATTTAAACGCGTTTTTTAAATTTAAAAGTTGTGAAAGGATCATGATAGAAATAGGTAGTATATCAAATTCACACACGGTGGGACAACTATATAACATAAGCAATATTGTTAGTTATGTTAGGACGTTTCCTTAGCCTAAAACCCCTTTTTCTTTTGACATTATAAACATCGTTCTTTCAACTGGATTGATTAAGATATCGATTTGGAGAGAGACATCAAATCGATTTACTTAAAAATTAATTCAGATTAGTTGAACTGGACTAAAAAAAGGTTGAACTAAATTTTTATTTTTTAATAAATTATTTAATCAAACTAGACAAACTGACGAATCAGTGGCTTGCCTAGTTTGACCACCAATCTAATTCTAAGAACCTTCATTATAAGTTATATTTTGGTAGTGTAAAATAAAACTTGTTTGGTAGTGAGTTGTTATATTTATTTATTGTAACAAGTATTGTGCAATACATAAGAAAAAATACAACAATTTTTTATACAATTTAGGTTTATTCTACATTTACAGGGTTTTGCTCGAAGACAAATCCACTATAAAACAATAGTGTAAACAATTATTTAACCCCAACCAATCACTAACTATTCAAGTCTCGTTCTTGTACATTTAGAATGAATTCACTCTCCCAACTTACCCTTCAATTTAAAGTTTTTAACTATGACACTCGAAGGTATAATGTGTTTTACCATTGCATCCAACAAATCAATTTGTTTAAATATATATAATTAATTTTAATTTTATGATATAAAAATAAATATTTTATATAAAAAAGTATTTTAAAAAAACACCATATAAAAGTTATTGATTTTTTTTATTTACTTGAAAAATTATTTTTTTAATATTTATGAAAATGACTTTAAATTTTGTTAAATCATATTCAAAAACTATAAACAAAGCTTGTTCTATCATAGTCTAAACTCCAAAAAAAATATATGAAAAAACCGAGAACCGAATCGAATTATAATACACGATTCAAAGATAAAAAAATACGTGATTGAACTAAACCAATACTACTCCTAACCATTATTGGCCTTGAGCTCTTCAATGCAATCGCATTGCAAAAATAAGAATTTTATTTAAAATTTGGGATAGAATTGATTTTTTTTTCTTAAAATTAACGACAATAATTATAATATGGGAGAGTTTTTCATAACTAGATTGACGGTTGAACCAGTAAGGTCACCGGTTCGATTAAATAAATCATTAAAAATTCATAATAAAAATTTTAAATCCGATTCAACCAGTTCAGCCTCTCAGTTCAACTAGTTTTTCCCCTGACTCAACTGGTTCGTATCGATTCTCAAGTCACTCGATTCAATGCCCTTCTCTGAACTGATATCCTGATCAGTTCCTGAACTAACCGATTCGACCATCTGAATTGGTCCAGTTCAAACAACCTTGAATAAGGGAAAGGAAGGGTTAGGTTTGGGTTGAGATCATGCATGGTATTAAAAGCATGCACGGTTGTTTAAGCCTTATTCGGTTAGAAATATAAGATTCAAAACTTGCACAAAGTTATCTATATTTATAAATAATTAACTCAAACCTATTTAGGTCTCTCCATATTTTTTAAAAAATTATTTAAATAAATTATGTTTATTTAATATTTCTTAATTTTCTATATATACATTTCTTTATCCATCATTATGTATGTTTTATTTTATTAAATTTCCAAATATAAATAGCTTAACATAATTTTAATAGTACATAAAAGAAAAAAAAATCATATTCAACATTAGAAATTTCAAAACAGGATAAGCTTAAGTTTATTAAAACTCAATTTGGTCCACATTTTAAATAAGTTTAACATTTTTTTTTGTCTAAACTCATTTTTGGGGATTTATATCTTTACCCGAAGCCTTTTCTAAAATCAGGTAAACATTTAGACTTCAATGAATAATCAACTTGACCTTTTAATTAAAAGTGATCATAAACTGAGTTGAACCAGATCAATACCCAATTAAAAAAAATCAAATTCGATCTTAACTTGTTCAAATTGCTCTGTTCGAAAAAATAATAATTTTTATTGTTTTTGAACGATAAAATGGATTAATCCAAATCAACTTAAAGTTGAAAAACATAAACCCAAACTTAGCCTAAAGCAAGACGAACCAACCATGTTGAGTGGACTGCTTAACCCATGAAAACCTCGAAATAAGCCTATATATATAAAATGGGTGGGTAGGAGAGTTCATATTTTGGTTAAAATTGAATTAACCAACTAAATCGATCTAATTCGGTTAATCAATCGGTGATCAAATTTAGTTTGGTCGGAGGTCGGTTAATGAACTTTTGAAATTTCAATTATAAGTTAAATCGGTTCGAAATCGAGTAATTAACAGAATTAACCGAAATAAATAATATATATTATATATAGTATTTTTTATATTAGTAATATATTTTTTGAACATTATTTTTACTTTACTTTAAATAAATAATATATTTTTTTGAACTATTATTTTTTATATGTTTTATACTTATTTTAACCAAAAGACAAAAACATATAAATTTCAGTTAATTTGATTAACTGAAATATTCCGGTTCGATTAATGTATTTAAAAAAATCGGTTCGATTAATAGTTAAAAACTTTTACATTCCAAATAATTCGATTCAATTAATAACCGAACTGACCGTTTAAATACCACTATATATGGGCCCTTCAAGTCGAATAAGCTAGACCCAATAAAGCATCCCAAATCAATTATTAAAATCCCTTTTAATTAAATAATAGATGTCCTAATCGAATACATAATAAATCTTCAATCTTATCCACAAACAAAATAAAAAAATGGCATGGTTGTTTTGTAATTTGGGGAATTTTATAAATAAGAACCCTAATTGCTATTACTATAATTTTAAAATTAAATCACTGTACGGAATGGAGAATAAACTAATAATAAATTTTATATACCAAAATTGAACAAAATTTGATGTCTTTTTCTCTTAGCAGTTGCCTTTTACAAGTGCAACAATATTTTATTTTGCTTTTATGGTTTTTTTATCCCACATTTCCCTTTCATTTGGATAAGATGCAGATTTGCAAAATTATTGTTGCCAACTATGTATGTGGTTGTTTAATCTAATATTCGAGTAAAAGTATTATGGAAGTTTTTATATTAAAATATAGATTGTATTTTGTTTTTAATATTCAAAAAACGAGTAAATTAGTCATTATATATTAGATTAAAAAATAAACTGGCCATTTTGTTAAAAAAAGTCATCTATTTCTACTGTTAAAAATTGGTACATGTATAAGGTGCACATGGTACGCCATGTCTAGCTATTTGGTTATTTTGTCAGCCATACTAGTTTTTACTAGTAGAAATGGATGAATATTTTAATTGAATGGACCACTTTGTTCATTTTTAAATAAAGGGACAAAATGCAATCTAGCTCTTAATATAGGGACCTCCACGGCACTTTTATCAAAATTCAATTTTTTTGGTAAATGGGTTTGTTTAATGAATGTTTACTTATTTTTCAAAGGGTTAGTTTTATCATATTTCTTCAAATTATGGTTTAAAATTTAAATTAATCCCTTCCCTTAAATTATGATTTAATTATGTTTTTTATTAATTTAACGTCTACTTGGGTATTAAATGTCAATTCGATTTTAATATGCTAAAAAACAGACGGCGTCACTAATATTAAAGAGGGTTTTTTTTAACACGTCATATTCAATATGTCTATGTGATAGATATAAACATGTTTACAAATTAATCCACATTAAATATGCCTACATCAAATTCGAACTAACATTTAATGCTCAAGTCGATAGAAAGATATGATTGATATAATATTTGTACTTTTAGAATTCAATTAAAACATTTTAAAAATCAAGGACTAATATAGAAAGTAGACGACAACCTAGGAATGTAAGAAAGTGTTTTTATTAGTATGTTATAATTCTTAAATTCATAACTTTTTTTAACAACCTCGTAGATTTTGATTATATTTACTATTTTTTTACATAATGTCTAGAATTATCTATAGTCCCTCCCAACTCATAAATAGGAAGATAATACGTTTTAGCGCACTTAAACTTATGTCATCCTACATTGGCAACAATATACGTGTCAATCGAAATAATACTCAATCAGCTTAAATTCAAAACTTATAATTTAAAAATTATACGTAATTAGTATGTTATATTATTAAATTCAACAAATATATATACACATATAACACAGTTTTTAATAAACATTATTATTTATTTTTGGGATAATTGAATTATCCAAAAAAAAAAGAGAGGGCAAAATCCGACCTTTAGGTGTTTCAAAAGGCCATATTTATCTACTTGAAGCAATCATTTTCTTGCTCTTTCCCAACTCCCAAATAATATTAGATCATTTATTTTAAATATATAAATATTTTAAATACAACATAAAAAAAAGGGCTAAAGTCATCAGAAGTCCTTAAATTATAGGTTAAATTTCAAGTTGATTCTTAAACTTCAATACAATATATTTGAACTTTTTAATTGAAGTATCTTTTTTTGTTTTTGTTTTTAATTACAAAAACAACAACAAACGCGACTAGCGTGACTCGAACCCAAGCCACACCTAGACCAATGAACACCTTTGATCATCAGGCCATCACACGGAGTTCAATTGAAGTACCATTTTAACCATGCTATTTGTAAGTTAAGCCATCAACTTTGGTATTAAATATTAGTTTAGGTATGTTCGGATTCTTTTATTAAACACATATGAATCAATAAATATTTATAAACACATAACCGAAATTTAATATCAAAACTGATAGTTAGATTGGTTGAATTACCTTATCGAAACGATATTTTTAAAATAAAATTTTAATTGAAATATTTTGAGGTTTAAAGCTGAACTTCAAATTTAAGCCATAATTTAGGAGCACTTGGTGCAATTAAACCAAAGTAATATGAACATTAATATAAATACATGAATAATTTAAATTTCATATAATATAATTAGAGTTCGATTTTGTGTAATTTTATATATGAAAATTTGATTGATTAATTTTTAGTATATTACCGTTTTATATTTATATATTGCATACACAAATAATTTTTTTATTAAATATTAAAATAAATTAGTATATTTATTTTCTTAAATGTATGCAGTTGAATTAAAATTAAAGTTTCGTGTGTACAATTACACCAAACCTAAGTTCATATACCAAATTGCATAATTGACAAAAGTTCATATATAATTATGAAATTTACCCAATAAAATACAAAAGTACTCACACCTAATTGTTTATAAATAAAGGCATCTTAGAGGTCAGCTGATAGAAGAGAAAAGAAAAAAAGGGGAAAAAAAGAAGAAAGAAAAGATTAAAGAGCTTTGCAAAAATGGTGCTTCAAAGATTGGAGATGTGCGTTGAATTGATGAAACTAGCCGTAGAGTTCGTCGTGGTTGTGGCCGAAGCAGTCGGAATAGTCATTCATCAAAACCACTCGCCGCCAGTAATGACGGCTAGCCGGTCCTTCGCTACTCCGGTTCCCTTAGTCGGGTTTCTTCCTTGATGATCAGTTTCAATTTTCTGAATTTTTCTTCTTTTTTCCTTTTCATTAGAGAAAATGATCGGTTTGAATCCTCTTCAAATTTTTGCTATTGTTGCTTTACTAGCTACGTTTGGGAATTTGAATGTGTAAATTTAGGCTAATCATGTATTTTAAGGACTGGAAAAGTCTATTTTCTATTTGAATTTCTTTAACTTTCAACAATTTTTTTTGGATTTTTGCTTCATTATATGAGAATTTTGAATTTTGATTAGGTATTCTTTTTATCAATGAAGATATATTTTTTAAATTTCTTTTTGTAATTTTAAAGTTTCTATTTGTATAATTTAATTAAATATATATTTTATTTAATATTAATTTCCTATACTAACCCTTTTTAATTTTTTTATTTTGGAATTACCATAGCTCAAATCAAACTTTCAAATTTTATATAAGAGAATAATACATTTCAACCACTTAAATTCACGTTCTTTTGTATTAACAGTAAATTCACGTTCTCTTATATTGACAACAATACTCATACCGCAATCATCATTTAAATCGATGACCGCCAAAGTTTCATCCTTTGGCTTTTTTTTTTGAATTTTTCAAAATTTTGATTTTCTAAAATAGATAAAAAAATTTATTAGTCTAGTTTTAATTTCTAGGGTAAACTATCAAAATAATCACTTTTGTTTGGCTCAGGTTACATTTTAGTCACCTATGTTTGAAATGTTACGTTTTAGTCATTTATGTTATCACGTTGTAACATTTTAGTCACTGAGCCGTTAGTTTTTATTAACGGTGTAACGGTAAACTGATGTAGCACGTTAAATCATCATTTCAAAAAAAAAATTCTAGGTTAATTTATACAATCGATCCCCATATTTTTTTGTTTGGAGCAATTTAATTTTTTTCTTTTATGTTTTTTTAACTTTATTTTTTTTCCTTTCTCTTATGCTTCTCCCTTTGTTTTCCTCTCTTCTCTATTTCTTTCAACGTAGTTTTTCTATGTTTAATTTTTTTGAACAATTTAATTTTTTCGAGTGAGGCGAGCTTGTAGACTAGTTACAAATGGAAAACATAGAAAAAATATGTTAAAAGAAATGAAGAATGGAGGAAAATAGAGGGAGAAGCATAAGAGAATGGAAAAAAAAGTTAGAAGAACATATATAAAAAAAAAAATTTTAAATCGTTGAAAATAAAAAAAAATATAGGGACCAATTGTAGAATTTAACCTAAAATTTTCATTTGAAATGATGATTTAACATGCCACATCAACTTACTATTACACCATTGTCGACAATTAACGACTCAGTGACTAAAATGTTACAACACGATAACGTAAGTAATTAAAATGCAACCTAAGGCAAACAAAAATAACTATTTTAATAGTTTACCCTAATTTTTAATGGAGTTTAATATTGTTTTTAATAGTCTAAATCCTTTTATTATTAATACTTTTAAATTTTAGTTATTTTATTTTTAAATTTTTAAATTTAAATTATTGTTAACATAATTTTTTAAAAAAATTGATTTATTATAACTTCATTTTTCTTATTTTAAACTATCATATGGGTGAGTCTAATTGAAAATTTTAGTTGGAATTTATTATTAGATTTACATTTTAAAATTTTAAAATAAAAAATAAATTCTTAAAAATAAAAATAAATTAATTAATTTTTTAAATATGAAAAATATAACGACTTCGAGCACATTTTAATTGGAAAAATATAATAGATGGAAAATGAAATTGAAGATAAGTGTGGGAAAAAAGATGCAGACAGATTTAACGTCTTCCACTTCTTCATCAACATTATTGCTTGTAAAGTTGAATTGCCCGTTATGGTTGCTTATGGCCGGGCCGGGTCGGGCTAAGAAAACGGTAAGATTGAGTCCCACCCGTTTGGGTTCATCTAAATGATTCTTTTTATTATTAAAATAATAAAATATTTTTATTTAAATTTAATTATAAATATATAAAATTATTAATTATATTTTTTTGTATTTTGTTATTATTTCTTAAAATGGGTTGGAATTGATCCGAAATTAAAAAAAGGCTTAAACCTCAATTCGGGCCTCGAATTATATATGTTTTTCAATTTTAGTACCTGAATTTTTTTTGTTTTAATTTAGTATTTAAATTATAATCCGTTACCCAAATCGGCCGACGACGTTAAAAAAGAAAATCAAGACCGCCATGTGACCATGTAGCTAAGAAAATAACATTATAATGAATCAAAATTTAACAAAATAAATTTAATAGTATTAATAATTAGACTTAAATTTTGAAATTTGAAAAGTAAAATGACTCAATTCTTAAAAATAAAAAGTATATAGACTAAAGTTTAAATTTATGAAGAGTACAAGGATTTATGGAATATTTTAACAGAAAAAACTGTCTTATGTCAAGTGAAAAAGTTAGACATGTATCAAACTAGGGATAAATATAAATTTTATCTAATGAGCAATATCATAAATCAATTTTAATTTTTTGGGATTTTATACATGAAATTTTATTTTGATTTAATTTTCACAAATCACTAATAATACATTAACATCATTTTACGTTGATATATTATATATACAAACAATTATATTAAGGATAAACTACATTATTAGTCACTAAGCTATGAGTAAGTTTTCGTTTTTGTCACTTAACTAAAAAAAATTTATAATTTAGTCATTGAACTATTTAAAAGTTTTCATGTAAGTCACTGTTTTATGGCTTTCCTTGTTTGCATTGCTTGCACCACTCTAAAGCTCTATTTCTCATTCTCTTTTACAGTTTAGTTTTTTTCATGAAATAGCTTTAAACGTTATGAACCTACGAAAAAAATTCAAACAATTTTTTTCTCCGACCTCCGACATTGACTATCAAATCGACTTGGATCCGAGATATGTTCTTTTACTCGTCAATGGGTATTAATCCATCATACCGATTGTCGAATCATCGCTTGGAGCTCGCAAGCGAAACTTAGTTTTAAATAAACTTAAGAGCCTAGTGACTTAAATAAAAACTTTTGAATCATTCATTGACTTAAATGAAAATTTTCTAATAGTTCAATGACCAAATTGTAACTTTTTTAGTCAAGTGACCAAAACGAAAGCTTACCCATAGTTTAGTGACAAATTGTGTAGTTTACCTTATTAATAAAAATAAATGTGTGTATTCATTTAATTAAATATGTACAATTAAATTAAAATTATATATATAATTACACCAAATTAAAATTCATGTATAAATTGATATTTATCTTTTTAATAATCCAATTCATTTGGGATATAATCGGCATAGCGAGAAAAAAAGAAGGAAAAACCCTAAAGTATAATCCTCTTGGGGATTTTTTTCAATGTATCTATCGGAACGAGCTCAGCAACTAATCATCCGCATTCTGTATGCTCATTAATGGGTAGATGTTGGCTACAAGTCCAATTGGGGATTGTTTTTATATAGTTATAGATAGGGGTGTTCAAACGGTTAATCGTACCGAACTAGTATTAACCAAACTTTTTAATCTTTTAACCATTAATCAAACTAATTTTTAAAAAAAAAAATTTAATCTAACTGGAATATTTTGGTTAATTCGGCCGATTAATCAAATTAACCGAAATTTATATATATATGTTTTTGGTTAAAAACCAGTATAAAACATAGAAAAAAAATAAATTGATAATGCTCGTTTGATCGAATTATCCGAATTAACTAAATTAAAACTACATATAATTTGTATTATTAATTATTAAGTTCAGTTAATTCAATTAATTATCCAATTTTGAACAAAATTAATCTATAACCAAATCTCTAAAATATCATTAACTAACTTCCGACTGAATTAGATTGATTAACTATCGATTAATCGAATAGATGGGTTTAGTCGATTAATTCGGTTTAACCGAAATTTCATCACCTATAGATATGAAATAAGGCAGTCTAAGGTCCGGTATGGCTGCTTGATGATCCCAAAGTCTATGGTGAAAAAACCTAAGAAGAAATGAAGAAAAAAAGGAGAAAAAAATCTTAGAAACTCCCATTCCAAATGAATTTCACTTAATCTTTATCCCAAATCATGAAACTTGTCGGATTAGCGTTAATTTACACAGCGTTGACGCTCGCACTCCTCGTTGCTTTCACCGTCTTAATATGCATCAGAGCTAACAAAAAGAAGGCGAAATCCAGCGACGGAAAAGTGACGACGATCACGACGACGCCGATTTCGTTGCTGGAAGTTAAGGTCACGCTTCCGTTTAAAGTAATATTTGGTGAAATTAAGGTTGCCGAGAAGTTTGATCCACCGGAAATAGCTCAAATCCCTAAAACAAGGCTCGGCGAAGGTACTTTAGGGACGTTGTTTAAGGTTGTTCTCCAATGCGGTTCGATCATAACGATTCGGAAGATTCGAGAAGGGCTGATTATGAATGCCAGTGGTCTGGAGTTGTGGATCAATTTCTTTGGCGGGATGAAGAACGATTGGTTGTTGCCGATACTTTTTAGCTTTTGGTACGGCGGCGAAGCTTTTATTTTGTACGAGTATTTGATCTTGGGAAGCTTGGAGGAGCTTTTACATGGTAAACTATGATTCTACGTAGTCATCATCATCTCTTTGAGTGATGGCTTTTTTACATCAAATCACTGATTTTGAATGGTCTGAATCTATTAAATTATTATGATTTTAAATAGTTTGTTCAAAAATAAGTTCAATACTTTTGTTTTGATTGATAAAATCGATCAATAGTTAGATCTAATTCTAACAAAACTGAATATTGAGGATCTATTTAAAAATTTCAAAAAATTTAAGGCTCTTATTAAAATTTTACCATTCCAAGTAATGTTTTGAATGTATAAATATATTTAGTAAATAATCATAGTTACATATTTGTATACTGTTGCGTGAAATTATATTTTAGATTTTATTTAAAATGTAAAATATTATTTTTTTCACTTCTAAAATCGTTAATATAAAATATGATGATTTATTTTGTCTTTTAATTCTATGAAAAAAAAGTGATTTTAGCATTCCATTTAATTTTTAGTTTTTTTTTAATTTTGAAATTTTTATTATTTATCAAATCATCTCAAAATAAATAAAAATTTTAATATTTATGAATTTTACTGATGTGGCATACACACAAGGTGTCACGTGAATGCCTTGTCAGCAATTAAATAATTTTTTTAAATTTTAAAAATATGTTTTGGAGTTTAAATTAACATTTTTCTATCAATTTTAAATGAGTAGGCAGTGAAGGAGTTCAGTTCACTCCACTGAACTGGGAAATAAGGAAAAAAATAGCACTATATGCAGCCCAAGCGGTGGCATTAATCCACAGCCGAGTAACCAAAAATGGCGAACCACTCATTTGCGGTGTGATCAAAGCTTCTAACATCCTAATCCGAGTAGATTTCTCCGCGTGCCTATCTAGCTACGAAACACCGTACTTAGTCCCTCTTGAAATGATCGTCAAACGAAACCCAGGTCGAGTTGCGCCGGAGCTAAAGTACCATTATCAGAAAACATTCACACAAAAATCCGACGTTTACAGCTTTGGGATTTTGTTGTTAGAGCTAATCACGGGGCAAAGGCCTTCGATGACGAACTTGAGCGCTTACTTGCGTGAGAAGAAAATAAAGGGAGCAGCATTAGACAATTTATGCGATACGAAGATGGGGAGTGAAGTGAATGAAAGCATGGTGGAGATGATTGAAATTGCTTGGAGTTGCTTGTCTTGTAAGCCAAGAGATAGGCCATCCATGGATGATGTAGTTCACAGGATCCAAGTATCGTAAGTTAGTCAGTACCATATCGGCAGTTGGACGCATTGTTCTTTTTAAAACTGGTACGTATTAATCTTGATTTGTTTTAATGTATTATTTTAAATTTATTGATATTTTGCAACACCCTTTACTCGAGTAAACATTTAACTCTGAACATGTATTTACGATTTTAAATACTTTTAAAAATAAATTTAAGGCTTTATTACACCTTTAAAAACATAATTAGATTATTAATAAAGATTAATCACATATAAAATTTGTTTTTGAGTCTCATTTAATTCAAATAAAACTTTTCAGTTGTAAACCTGTATGTCTCGAGACATAACCATGACACCATAGAAGTGTAGCTTCAAAATGACTTGTCTCGAGACACACGAGTATAAGTCTTGAGGCAAAGGGGCTTATGTCTTGAGACATGACTCAGTTATGATAGATTTTTAGTTTCGAAGTTTTTATGTCTCAAGACACAGTTCACATGTCTCGAGACTTAGGACAAGGCAACTTCGAAACTAAACTTCTACAGTGTCATGACTATGTCTTGAGACCAATAATAAGCTTTTGTCTCGAGACATATGGACCCATAGTTGAAAATTTTCATTTGAATTAAATGAGTCCCAAAATAAATTTTATATGATATTAAACTTTATTAATAGTCTAATTATGTTTCTAAGGAATAATAACACCTTGAAATCATTGTTAAAAGTCCAATTTTAAAAATACTTGAAATCATCAATAAATGTTCAGTGTTAAATGTAACATTCGTTGCTCGAGTTTACTTGAGTAAAAGGTGTTACATATTTTTTGAAAAATTATTTAGTGTATATATATAATAATCACATATATTAAACAAACTGGGCTGAAATGAAGTTTAAGTTTTTAAGATTTTGTTTTTTTCCCCTTTATTTGTTGTATAAGTTTCTCTTTTTTTTTTAATATTTTATTTAAAGTTTAAAGTTTAAGGGTGGATTTGGATGGACGATTGGGTGCGGTGCAGTGCGTTTAGCTTCCTTTTTGTCTCACGCTACATTATCGCTACAGTATCTAATCTCACCACCACCGCTAACCGCAAATAAATACACCGCCCATCCAAACTCACCCTAAATCTGTTAAGAATTTGAAATTTAAAGTTGATTTTAGTAATTATATATTTTAACATTATCTATGCACCAATCGATGTACAGTGTTCTGTTTGATGCAATCAGAATAAGGAGGAAGGGACTGATGTGATTGGTACAAGCTGGAGTTTTTAATTGATGCGAAATTAACTATATTTACAGTAAGTAGTTGGTGTTTTTTCTCTGATAGAAGACAAATTATGTTCTAAGGATACATTATCATGTATCTAAATGTTATAAAAAAATAAAATGAAGAAGTAAAGTCATAAAAATGGTGAAACTTTTTTTTTGTTTGTTTTTTCATCCCTTGATGAATAAACAGTTTGTTGATTGTTTAAAACATTCTCAAATTATGAGATAAATTTTAATAAAATTTCTATATTTAAAATGTTTTAATTAAATTTTTGAAGTGTTAGTATTATATCATTCAAGTCTTTTGTCTAACATATTTATTAGTTTTAACATTAAATATTACTTCAAATATGACGTTGTTATACCCTCATATATAGCATGACACATGGCAATACATGAGGCAACTTGTAGACGATCTGCTAGAGGCAATCCCTTCCAACCCTCTGCTAGGGCCTATTCGTAGTGACCTTTCGCTTAGGATGATCCATAGGTGACTTCCTATGCATTTTGTCCAAATCAGCTTAGAAATAGTCCTTTACGCACCTTCCATGGGGACTACTTGTTGTGCACCCTCCATAGGTACCACTGAGGCATGACAACCTTGTACAGATTCAGGCATGAAAATGTTAGAGGAAGACACATAGTACACTATATGACGACAACTGACCTGTAACAACCCTATCATCTAGCCAAGTGCACACAACCTTGTAAGACACTACATGGTCAACTATGTTGCACTACAAGACAATGGGTGACCCTTTTATATAAGCCTGAATGCACGAGGAACCAAGGATTGGCTCCCTCACCCTTGAAAACCTTAGCTTTCTCCTTCTCTTTCTTCTCCTCCTTCTCCCTTCATTAGTTTCTTATCTCTAGCTCTCAACTTGTTTGTTATAGATGAACAAATAATTTGAATCAATTTAATTAAAAATAATATTTTAAAATTATTAAAAAATTTATTAAATCAAATGATAAAGGACCATGTTAGGCATTTATTGTTTTTGGTCAAATTATGGTTATGGTCCTCTACTATGTTTAAATTTAAGGTTTAATATCTATACTTTAATTTGACATGGTCTTTAATCTGACATGGTTTGGTTTACGTACTTTTATAGTTGACACCCTTAATTGTACCGATTAAAATGTTGAGGCAAATTTCTTCTTAAAAATACACATTCCAACTTATCATGTAAAAATAGATTGTGTGTGTCTGTTAGGAGTTTTAAGAAAAATAACGTCTATCATTTTAATTGAAACAATTAAGAATGTTAATTGTTTGGGTTGACTACTAATTTCATTGTAAAAGTATATGACCAAATTATGTAAAACTAAAATATAAAAATTAAATTCCAAATGTGAGCATAGTAAATGAATCAAAGCTGAAATTAGACAATTAAAGTATAATAATTAAAAAAGGGTTAAATCACTTTTTGGGTCTAAACTTGGTAATTATTTCCATATTGGGACTTGAACTTTTTTTATCCAAGTTAGTCCATGAACTTAACAATTGTTTCTACATTAGGGCCTAAACTTTTTTTTATCTAACCTAGTCCTTGAACTTAGCAATTGTGCTCACATTGAGGCTTGAGCTTTTTTAGTCCAAGTTAGGCCTAGATAGTTACTTGAAAACCCTAAAATCCCAGCCCAAATGTGAAAACAATTGCCAAGTTTGTGCTCAAATATGGGAACAATTGTCAAATTTAAGAACTAACTTGAATAAAAAAAGTTTAAGCTCCAATGTCGGAGTAATTGCTTAGTTTAGGCCCCAACAAATACCAAGTTCATGGTCTAACTTGAACCAAAACAAATTTTAAGCCCTGATGTGAGAATTGTTGTCAAGTTTAAACCCCAAATAATGACTTAACCAAAAAGAAAAAAAAAGAAAAGAAAGGAGTTGGATCTGTCACGTGTTTAATAAAGAGAAGCCCTTAAGGTATTCACTTTATACGTACTAGTATAGTTTCTAATTCACATTTCGTGTTAGGCTAATTATTTGTTTGGGTAAAATTATAGAGTAAAAATTTAAAAGTAAAAATATTTTTAAAGTCTCTATACACTTCGTACATCTAAATTTTAATTTTTTTTTATTTTTCGAGATTTGAAAATTAAAGTCAAATTTTATCACTGTTAAAATTTATCTGTTAAATTTTGTAACACCCCTTACCCGTATCCAACACCGGAATAGGGTACGAGGCATTACCAAAACACATACACTTGTAAACGTATTTAACCGAGTTATAAAATTTCATCTAAATTAAAACTTTCAAAATAATTAACATGCTTTTATAACTTTTCACAATATATCCTCAAAATATTATAATCATAATAATTAGGGCCTACGAGACCCGATACATACTCATGCAATTCAATGTTTCATTTCCGTTTCATTCAATTCGCAACTTCTCACGCTCACAATTTAAATCAATTCACTAGCAATTTCCATTTAATTCACATACAATTCAATGACATTAAGTTCAACACTAATACGTATTTACCATTTAACTCAACGTTTATCGATTATACCATTCAATAACACATTTATGAAATTCTCAATTTTGCAATGAAAATATCACTTTAGCTTAAATAACAACATCATCCTGGTATAGATACACTACCACTTATCCATTTACTTTAATTCATTTGAGCCCATTTGTCACTTACCATCCTTAATTAAATTAGGGAACGGTTACGGAAAATTGAGTACTTCACTTTGACTTTGTCATAGTATAACTATAGTCTTACGTATTATCACTTATCACTTGTCCCTGATCAAATAAGTGTAGCTAAGGCTACCACTTATCACTTTGTCACTTGATTAGATAAGTGTAGCTAAGGCTATCACTTATCACTTTGTCACTTGATCAGATAAGTGTAGCTAAAGTTAACACTTATCACTTTGTCACTTGATCAGATAAATGTAGCTAAAGCTACCACTTATCACTTTATCTCTTGATCAGAAGTACTCAAATCCGGCGTTCCGCTTAATTTGATCATTTGTTCGATTTTCGCATTTTTATTTTACTCTCATTTCAACACTAAATACATTTCATCATACATTATATAATTCATGAAATTAACATTTAACCATTAAATTTCAGCCATATGAATTTACTATTTCATTATCTTTCCACACTTGTTTCTATGCACATCACACAAGATATAAACATATCATTCAACCATAATTGCAAGCTAGTGTATTTAAATATAACTCTTTTTGGAACTAACCACACGATAAACCATTTCAATGCATAACTTATAAATTTAACGTGGCATAATCTAGCCACTACTTGGCCAAAGCCTAAGCATATACACCAAATATGTTAGCCAAATACACATATAACATAAGCATTATAAGCATGGATGAGCACAACATTTATTCATGTATCAGGCTTACCAACATGTGTTAATTCATAAACCATTCATGACATTATTTCATGCCAAATCATATAACGAATATACCATACACACATACTATGAAACTTTATTTTCACACATGAGCTTAAACAATGACCAATAATGCACAAATATAAGCATCATTTCTATTTCATCGTTTATCAATTATAATCAAACATATGACCAATTATACACAAATCATTCATATATTTCCCAATTTTCCTCCTCCTCCTCTCCATTCCACATCCTTAATGTGTATAACACACTTAAACAACATTAGCTATAATTTTACTATTCACTCACATGTATATTCAAAGCTGTTTATCCGAGTCAGAGTCACTAAATTATTTTTATCTGGAGATAAAGAGCTCCAAATTAAGATCCGTTAATTTTACCTGAAACTAGACTTACATACCTTATTACCATAAAATTTTCAGAATTTTTGGTTCAGCAAAATAGTACAATTTATTCTTTAAAGTTTCCCCTATTTCGCTGTCTGACAGTTCCGACCACTCTTCACTAAAAATGAATTATCTAATTGTACAGAATTTGGATGATGTTTCCGTTTATTTCCTTTGAAAATAGACTCATTAAGGATTCTAAGAATATAAATTATAACTCATAATTATTTTTATTAAATTTTTTATGATTTTCCAAAGTCAGAATAGGGGAACCCCAAATCATTCTAACATTGTCTCACAAAATTTATTATATCTCATGATTTACAATTCCATTGCTTACACCGTTTCTTCTATGAGAAACTAGACTCAGTAAGCTTTAATTTCATATTTTATTCACCCTCTAATTCAATTCCCATAATTTTTGGTGATTTTTCAAAGTTATACTACTGCTGCTGTCCAAAACTGCTTTAATGCAAAATGTTGATTTCCATTTTGCCCCAAATTTCACAGTTTATACAATTCGGTCCATTCTCAATTAACCCCTAAATTAATCTAATTTTCTCAATTAATACTTCACCTAGACATTATAAGTTGTTTCACAACTATTGAAATTCAGAATTTTCACATATAACTCTATCTTCAAACTTACTATTAGGTTCCAAACATTCACTTTCTATTCAATTCTTTCAATAAAATCAGCATATGAACAATTTAAAGCTCTAATTCCATGCTAAATCATCATATACTTCCAGCACATATTCATAGCAACTTTCAACATCTTTCATAGAATCAAAAACTAATGAATTCAACAAGTGGGCCTAGTTGTAAAAGTCACAAAAACACCAAAATTTCAAGAAATAATCAAGAATTGAACTTACCTGCAGTAAAAATAGGAATAACCAGCTTAAGGAAACCCTTCTATGGTGTTTTTGCTGATGAGAATGCAGAAAAATAAAGAGAAATCTAGATAATTCCACTTTGGTCCTAACTTTATTAAGTAAATTTTGTAATATTCCAATTTTGCCCTTAATTCTCCTTACTTTGTTGCTGATTTCATGCCTTTGCCGTCCAGCCCAAATAGACCTTGGGTCTATTTGCCTTTTAAGCCCTCTTCCTTTTATCATTTAAACTATTTAATCATTTCCCATAATTTTGCATTTGTTACAATTTAGTCCTTTTTGTTCAATTAATTATCGGAACTTTAAAATTTCTTAACGAAACTTTAATACTAACTTTTTAACACTCCATAAATATTTATAAAAATACTTATGGCTCAATTTAAAATCTCTGAGGTCTCGATACCCTATTTTTTTATTCTAATTATTTTAATATTTATTTCTAGTGCACTATTCACTATTTCAAAAATTTTCCTAACTTCACATTTAACTTATACTCACTAAATTAATAATATTTTCTACTCATTTGTCGAATTTAGTGATCTCGAATCATCGTTCCGACACCTCTGAAAATTCAGGCCATTACATTTTTTTTCCTCGTCGGATTTATCGTCCAAAAACCACTGTTCCATCTAGACCCAAAATCAGGCTATTACAAATTCACTGGCGTGACATTTGAAATTAAAAAAAATGCTAATATGAAAATTTTCATAATTTCATAATTTTTTTTTTGAAATAATGTTCTTAAAGAAATGACTACAACATTTCAACCGAATTAGTTAACACTAATAACTATTTTTACTAACTAAAGAAATTATAAAAATGGATTACCAAACTATGTAAAAGAAATTGTATAGATTAATTTCTAAATTTTAACATACACCAAAACTAAAATTTAATTATTATTTTATAATCTAAAAAATAGAAAACAAATCCAAATACTAAGAAATCAAGTGTTAATTTTTAAAACTGTTTGGGCTAGAATATATTTTATTTGTAAAAATAGAAAAATATAAAACAACATTTAGTACTTGAATTTGGTAATTATTTTTGGTCTTAGAATATTTTTTTGTCCATATTAGTCTCGAAACATGATAACTTTTTCCACTTTAATCTTTGAACTTGGGTTTTGTTTAAGAGCGATGATGTGATACTTTAAGATTGAATTATTTTATGACATGAATTTTTTAAAGAATTTTTTAAAGAATTTATATAAAATATTTGAAAAGATAAAAGAAAAATATAAAGAGATTATAATTTTTTTTTAAAGAATGAAGTGATGACATGCATGCACATAGGTCCGAATGAGGGACGAATATCGAATGAGACAAGTGGAGTGCCTTTGGCTATTAATTTGCCACGATAGATGGTACTTATTCGTCATAAATGCATGCAAATATAATGCAATCAAACACCAATTACTAGACCTGTCCATGGGCCGGGCCGGGCCCAGGAAAAAATTTTGGCCCGACTTTTAGGCCCGGCCCGAAATATGGGCCTAAATTTTTACCTAGGCCTGGCCCGGGAAAAAATAATAAGCCCGAGCCCGGTCCAGACCGGCCTGATTTTTAATAAACACAAAAAAAATTTAAAATAAAAAATATTTTTAAAGTATTTTAAAATTAAAAAATAAAAATAAAAAATATATTTTTACCCGAACCCTCCCATATTTCGGGCGGGCCGTCGGGCCGGGCCGGGCCGCCCGGCCCATGGACAGGCCTACCAATTACTAAGCCTAGTTTGAAAAATGAGTCAAAATATAATTTTTAAAAATAAGTTTGGATAAAAATAGTGTTCGTTTTTTAAATAAGTTGAATTTTGAGTAGGATTTTTTTTTATTTGGGCCCGATCCAATCTGAATTAGCTTTTTTATTACTATTTTATTATTATTTCGTTATTATATTGCTACTATTTTATTGTTATTCATTTGTATTTTATATACCTCTTATTTTATTGTTAATTTTGTTACTATTCTAGAGGGTTTGCTTATTAAGTTACAACTATCTTAATGTTATTTAAGTATAAAGACTTTTTTAATTTATTTTTAATTTGTTAGAAAACATTTATTTTAATATTTTTAGTGCATTTGATGTTTTATATTTTCTAAATCTGTTTTTGTATAAAAAATAATCTATAAAAAATTAATACGGTCTGGTCAAGTCGAGCTCAGACTTAGTATTTTTAATCTGGGACGAACTTAGGTAGAATTTTAAGCACATTTTCAAGCCAAATTAGATCCAAACCTAAAAAATAGAACTAAAATTTTACATCGACCCGAGGTATTTGTTCATCAAAACAAAATAACAAGCACCAAAAGTTTGACTCCCTACGCCTAGCTACAACTAATCAAAGACTTCTTTAATTTTCTTTTTCCAAAATCTTTAAAAATTATTCCAACCAAATTAGGTTTATAGTTGGTATGATGAAAGAAAATACAAAATAAAATAAAATAAATGTATATTGATATTATTTTATTATGTAAATTGAATTGGACTGATCGATTAGATTAAAAATTAATTGATATATTAATTTAAATAAAAAAATTTAAATTAATCTTTCAGTGAATAGTTCAGAATAAATAAAAAAATTGAAAATTATATATTTAATTATTATTGAATTGACCGTCGAATTGAAAGTTGGTGGTTTAATCAATTTAATTATTAATCTAATTATTAAAACACTAATCATTGTTATAGTGGTAAATGACTTACATTGCTTATCTCTTTATTGACACCAAATTTCTAGTCCAAACCCAGATAATCCCTTCCCTGCAATGACATCATTGTCATATTAATATTGTTAGTTGAGCCAATAACTATGGCATTAAGGATTTACCTAAAACATACGACATATTAAAAATTCTGATTGGACCGATAAATTAATGCTTAGAATAATCATAATTACTTTTCAGTTTATAAATCGGAGGGTAATATATTTTAATGTACTTGAATTTATATTTTTTTAAGTTGACGTCAATTTCGATACTAATCGAATTAAGAGTTAATCCATAAATCGAATAATAGTTTTAAAGATGTTTGGTGGGATAGGTTTTTTTGTTAGGTAAATAGAAATAAATGAAAAAAAGAGAGAGTATGTGTATGCATATCTATATATATATCTATACGAGTCTTTTTCTTTAATTTTGAGACGTTAATTTAGTATCTTCTTCTAAAATGGCTTCAAGCAGTAACCCAGAAATTGCCCGTGTATTCTTCCCTTCATATCCCATGTTCCAACTTTACAAAGACGGACGCGCCGAGAGACTCCGGCAAATTGTAACGGTCCCACCGTCCGACGATCCCAAAACCGGCGTTCGGTCTAAAGACGCACCGGTGCCTCCCCTGTCGTCAGCTCGTATTTTCCTCCCCAAAACCTCAGACCCCACCGCCAAACTCCCGCTCCTCATCTACATCCACGGCGGCGCGTTTTGCATCGAGTCCCCTTTCTCCCCCACTTACCACAACTACCTCACTTCCCTCGTCGCCAAAGCCAACGTAATAGCCGTTTCCGTACAGTACAGGAAAGCTCCGGAGCACAACCTCCCCGCCGCGTACGACGACGCTTGGGATGCAATCAACTGGATCGCTTCCCACATTGAAAGGAACGGTCCCGAGCCATGGCTCAACGAAAACGCCGACTTCGATAAAGTGTTCTTAGCGGGCGACAGCGCCGGAGCCAACATCGCTCACAACATGATAATGAAATCCGCCGGAGACGACCAAATCCGACTCAAATTCTCCGGGTTGCTTTTGATGAACCCATTTTTCATGAACGACGAGCCTGATGAACTTATATCGTTCATTTTCCCGTCAAGCAAAGGTCCCAATGACCCGAGGTTGAACCCGGCTTGTATCGCCAGTAAAGAGCTGGCTGCTGGTCTGGTCTGCAAAAGGATACTGATCTGTGTTGCAGAGAAGGATTTTCTGAGAGAAAGGGGTGTGAGTTACTATGAAACGGTGAAGAAAAGTGGGTGGAATGGGGCTATAGAAATGGTGGAGATTGAAGGGGAAGTGCATGTTTTTTATTTGTTTAAACCAGATTGTGAGAAAGCTGCTGAGTTGATGGATCGAGTTTCTTCATTTCTGAATCTTTGAAGCTTTGAAGCTTTGAAACTTGAAATTCCCCAAGGATCAAATTGTAAAATGGCCAACTTTTAGAGCCTGCATTGTTGAAATAAAAGCGCCATTAGCAGGATTTCTTTTTTGTGTGTTTTAATTATTGGCTAAATCCTGCTATTAGTCTTTATACTTGTGAAAGTTGTGGATTTGGTCCATTACTTTAATTTGATCAATTTTAGTCCTTCTACTTTTCAAATTTTAAAATTTTAGTCCTAACCAAATAGTAGCAATTAAACCCATTTGATTAAATTCAATTACCAGTATTGTACCATGCATATAAATATAGATTTAGTCCATATTTTCTAATTAGATATTATATGGAATAGATAGGTTTTTCGAGTTTTGTCTATTTTAGAGCAACATGTTTAAGGGGTAATGCACTTTTTAGAAATTGAACCTGAAATTTTTTTTCTATAGAGAGATTTGAATTTTTTTTGTCCAATTTAATCTTTGAACTTTGCAATTGTTTCGACATTGAGATTTGAATTAAGTAATTATTCTCGCATTGTGACTTGACTTTTGTTCCCCGACTCTTTTTAAGGATATATCACAATATTAGGGGCTAATTTGAACAAAAAAAAAGTTGAGGTCCCAATGTGGTGAGGCATTAACTTAGACAAAAAAAATAAAGTTTAAGTCTGATGTGAGAATAGTTACCAAGTTCAAATCCAAAACAATGCATTAACCCAAATGTTAAAATATTTAATTTGTTTTAGAAGTGCTGATGAGACGAGTCAAGACTCGATTTCTTAAAAAAAATTAGACCCGAGCTTGATCCGATGAGTTCAAATGATTCAAACCTGCCTAAAGCTGGCCTAATTAATCAAACTGGAGGGGTCAATGGGGAATACCTTTAGTACCTCTAGTTTGGCCTCATTTTGCCTAAATTTTTTGAATTTAATGGTATGTTTAGTTTAACAAAATGAAACGAAAATTTAAAGGATGAAATTGAAAAAATTACGAAATTCATATACATCGCCAAAAGAAAAAGAGCCCTCTCTAGCCATAGGCATACATAAGCATAATTTCAACTTTTCTTTGCTGTCACTGCCACATGTGGTCCTCCCAATTACTAAAAAAAAAAAGGAAAATGTGCTAAGTCTATATAGTCTATATATTTTTCGTAAATTTATAATTTAGTTCTTATATTTTTTTTTAAAAAAAATTAGTATTTTTACTTTTCAGATTTTAAATTTTAGATTCAATTGTTAACATTATTAATATTATTTGTTAAATTTAGGTTCATTACAACGTCATTTTTTTAGGTACATTGCTACTAAGTGAGTATTTTATTTATTTTAAAATGTTAAATCAATAAATTTAATAAAAAATTAACTGCTTAATAATTAGATCTAAATTTTAAATTTGTGAAGAGTATAGGAACCTATAGTACATTTCAATCAAAGTAAAGAGCTCTCCAACCACGTGTCAAGCATGGTATGAATCACGTGAACAATCCGTCATCTTATGTGACGGTTTTCTTCTCCAATTTTAAAAAGGTAAATCACGCCCAAAATTAATAAACTATTAATAAATTTATTTTTGGTCAATTAATTTTAAAAAGTTATAAAATGATTATTATAAAATTCGAAAGCTTTTATTTAATCCATTAAACTATTCGAAAGTTTTTTATTTAGTTCAATGGGCTATTAAGTTCTTTTTAATTTAAGCTAGCGAACTCCAAGTGACGATTTAATGATCGTTATGGTGGATTAGTATTAAACCTGATCATAGGTGAGGCCACTCGGCCAAGTATTAAAGTGGGAGTGCTTAGGCAAAAATGTAGGGGGAAAATGGGCTTGGATAAAAAAAATAAGGCCCATTTTCTAAACAGATCGGACATCAGGTAAGAATTTTTTGGCTCGAGGCCGGCTCGAATCTGCCTAATTTTTTTTTGTTGCTATTTGCTACTGTTTTGTTGCTATCTTGGCTGCCATTTTACTATTACATTGTTACTATTTTGTTGTTACTGTTTAGGTATTGCATAACTCTTGTTTTATTATTAATTTTGCTACTATTTTGAAGGTATTTGCTTGCTAAGTAACAATTATCTTAGTGTTATTTAAGTATAATTTTTAATGTATTTTCAATTATTGAGAAATATTTATTTTAATATTTTTAGTGTATTTGATGTATTATATTTTTTAAAATTGTTTTTATATAAAAAATATAAAAATTTAATACGGGCGGTTCGGGTCAATCTAGGCTCGAGTTGCATTTTTATCTGGGTCAGACTTGGGCAAATTTTAGGCACATTTTTTTGGTTGGGCCCGGGCCTAGAAAATGGGCCTAAAATTTTGCATTGACCCGACCTATGATCAGGTCTAATTAGCACACATTGACGAGTAGAAAAAACATACCTTTGATCCAAGTCAATCTAATAGTCAGTATCGGAGATTAGAGAAGAAAGCTGTTTAGATTTTGTTTGTAGATTCGTGAGGTTTAAAGTTGTTTCATGAAAATAAAACCGAACTGTAGAAGAGAATGGGAATGAAAGCTTTTGATTGATGCAGGCAGTGACAACAATGATTTTAATATCCCAGTGACTTCAATGAAATTAAGGGGTAGATGCCAGCAATATGTCAAAATTCTTTGCTTTTTTTCATATTGTATAATAATGGTCAAATTTCAATTTTGGTATTTGTACTATGAAAGTAAATGATCAAATTAAGTGGAGGGATTAAATCTTAAATTTTAATAGAGGGACTAAAATCATAAATAGACCTAAATATAAATAACGTGATATATTTGAAAAAAACATTTTATATTTGCGTTTTTTTCACTAACAAGTCAACAGCAATTGTGACAAATTACACCCAAGTTCACTAAGTTATTAATAAATATACATTTTGATCACTTAACTTCAAAAAGTTATAAAACGATTTTTGAACTATTCAAAAGATTTCATTTAAGCCACTGGTCTGCTAAAATTGTTGTTATATGTCCATTGTTATTTGCATCACCTGCATCAATCGAAAGCTTCCATTCTTATTCTCCTCTATAGTTCATTTTCTTTTACGAAATAACTTTAAACGTCACAAATCCACGAACCAAAATCTAAATAGATCTTTTTGTTGATCTTTGATGTTGACTGTCAGATAGGCTTGGATCTAAGATATGTTCTACTCGTCGATGGGTATTAATCTACTATACCAATTGTCGAGTCGTCGCTTAAAACCCACATTCTAAATTTTAAAAAAAAATTAACAACTCAATGACTTAAATAATTTTTTTTGAATAATTTAGTGACTATTTTATAACTTTTTAAAATTATATAACAAAAACATAAATTTTTTAATAATTTAATAACTTTTAGGATAATTTACTCTCTCTTTTTTTTTGTTTCAGAATATTATTTTTCACATGCTGTCTCGATCATTTTATAATTAAATGGAACTTTTTCCAGAAGATATTTGCTTCAAATCACTTATGATCACACAATAAGTGGTTGCTTCAACGGTAGACTCTGGGCTGCGTCATTGAAAATCTGCCACGTACTGTCTGATATTGCCATTGGCAGCTGCAATTGTCGAGTGATCGACCGCCACAAACAATACTAGACCTGGCCATAAGTCGGACAGCTTGCTTTACTCAATAAAATAGACTTGTGTCAATTCAAGCATAGGTAAATTTGTGTCTAGATTCGATTTGGCTTAATTCTATTTATGGACAATCCTAACCATCAATTAAGCTTGTTCATGGGGTGAATTATTTTTCCAAATCGAAAGTCGGCTTGAAATATGAGAAGGTGTGGATAAAAGTATAAGACTCGAATAATGAGTTTAGAAAGAAATAAGATAATTTAAAATATAATTTGAATTTGAATTTCAATGTTTAAAATCAGAGCTTAACCCTACCCATTTTATATTTTATAATATATTTTTATTTTATATACTATGTAATTTATATTACATAAAAGGGTAAACTACAAAAATAGTCACTTTTGTTTGTCTCAGATTATATTTTAATCACTTATATTTGAAATGTTACGTTTTAGTCACTTATGTTATTGTTTTGTTACAAAGTAGTCATTCTACCGTCAAGCTCCGTTACCTCCCTAACGACGGTCTTATGTGACAGTCCAAATGGGCTTTAAATGCTAACTTGGATGTTGCACGTGACAGTCCAAATTAAATTTATTTAATTAAAAACTTATTTTCATCCAGTAACTAGACACCCAAGTTGGCATTTGAAACCCATTTGGTCTGCCACTTAGGACTGTCATTAAGGAGGTAACGGAGTTTAACGGTAGAGTGACCACTTCGTAACAAAACGTTAACGCAAGTGACTAAAACGTAACATTTCAAACATAAGTGACTAAAATGTAATCTGAGTCAAACAAAAGTGACTACTTTTGTAATTTACCCTATATAAAATTTATATATAATACATACTATGTAAACCTTAAAAAATGTGTTATTTTATCTAAAATTTAAATTTTAATAAAAGAAAAATAATCTAAAATATTAAATTAAAAATAAATACCTGCCGTCTCTTTTACATGTATATCTCAGTTATGAAAATTTAACCCTTAAAAATATGGTTAAAATTTGTTATTAGTCCTGCGTTTTATGTTGTGGATTTAGTCCCTATACTTTAACTTGATAAAATTGAGTTACTTTACTTTTTGAGTTGGTCGATTTAGTCCTTCTACTTTTTAATTTTTGAAATTTTAGTTCCAACCCGAACAGTAACATTTGAATCGATTTGGTTAAATTTGAATATTAGTATTGTACTGTATGTATAATTGTAGATTTGTTCAATTTCTCCAATTAAATCATTCTAAATTCCTATACTTTTCAAAATTTAAAATTCCAGTCTTGAAATAAATGACCATCATTAACCTATTAATTATATTTTTAGTAAGTAATATGTGGAAATAATAAACTAACATTACATTACACATGATAATATATTTGATGTATCAGATTTTGAAAATAGCAGAGCTTAATTCAATTAATTTAACAGTTATCATTTGATGATGATTGAGATTTTAAAATTCGAAAAGTACAAGACTGAAAACGAACAAATTAAAGTATAAAGATTAAAAACAAAACTTTTAAAAATACAAGGACTAATAACAAAAATTAACCTAAAAACAACCGCCAAATTCAGTAAGAATTATTACCAGTTAAAAAAAAATCCATAGGGTCGTTGGCTACTCTACAGCCACAAGCATGGAAAGTACACTTAGCCATAAAATCCAAAACTAAATTCCCTTTTTTCTCTTTTTCTTCTGAGTTGGTTTTAAATTATTATTTGCCATTAAAACACTGTCAATTTCAGTATTTGTTTCATTGCTTGATCTTCACAAAAAATTCTAGAAATATAGTATTGTGTTTTTGAGAAGCTGTGAGCCTTGTTTCACTAATCTGGGTTCACACCAAATTTCATCCTTGTACTCTACTTGTGGTTTATTTACGGTTCTTTTTTCAGTCTATTTTATTCTTGAAAATGGGGTATTAATGATTTTGAATACTGTTTCTAGTTGTGTATAAAGTTGTTCAAATATCTGTGTTTAGCCAAAGGGTGTGAGGGGAATCAATGGCATCTGCTATACTTACTTTCAGGGTTTCGCCTTGTTTTGGGATTAACCCAAAGTTGAAGCCTCGTTTTAGAGCTGAAAGATTAGTTAGTGGTGATGATAATTTGTCAGTGTATTCAGTGAATGGTGGTGCTGGTTCTGTAATGGAGGAGAAGGAGAAAAAAGGGTCATTTCTTAATGGTGGGAATGGGAGGTTAAAGCCTAGGATTGAACAAAAAATGGTGAAAAAAAGGGTTTGTGAAGAACTTGAAGTGTTGTGGGATGATGGTTATGGAACAAAGACTGTGAAAGATTATCTTATTGCAGCTGAGGAGATGATCAAGCCTGATGGTGGACCACCTAGGTGGTTTTGTCCTGTTGAATGTGGTCAGCCTATAAATGATTCTCCTCTCCTTCTGTTTTTACCTGGTAAATTTGTTGCCCTCTTTTTGTTTGATGTTTTGACTGTGTATAATGGGAACTTCATTTTGTTACTTGATGTAATTGCAGGGCTTGATGGTGTTGGTATGGGCCTCATTTTGCACCATAAAGCTCTTGGCAAGTAAGTTGTATTATCCTTCCCTATATATATCACTTGTGTCTATTTACCTGATTACTTTGGTTGATATTCAGTTTTCTCTATGCATTTTCATGTATATGGTAAGTTTTTGGAGGGTCATATTCTGTTCCCATGTTTGTATATGTTTCTGATATCGAACACGTCGTCTGGATTCTTCAAGTACACTAGATGCAAATCAGCTCTATTGCCTCCTTATCGGCATTTATATTTCCTTTCCATGTGGCCAATAAACTATGTTGCTTGAATTTGGTGCAAGTGTTGGATATATGTCCAACATGGATATGTTCGATTTTTTTCTATTTTTTCCATGTATATGGTAAGTTTTTGGTGGGTCATATCCTGTACCCATGTTTGTATCTGTTCCTGATATCGAACACGTTGTCTAGATGCTTCAAGCACACTAGAGGGAAATCAGCTCTATAGCCTTCTTGGTGGCATTTATATTTCCTTTCAACATGGCCAATGAATTTGGCGTTGAGTGTCAGATATATGTCCAACATGGATATATTCAAATTATTCCTACGCTTCTGTGTATATACAAAGTTGTTGGACTGTCATATCCCAACCCATGTTTGTATATGTTCCCAATATCGAACACATTGTCTGGATTCTTCAAGTACACTAGAGGAAAACCAGCTCTATAGCTTCCTTGGTGGCATTTATATTTCCTTTCCATGTGGCCAATAAACTAGTTGCCTGAATTTGGCGTGCATGTCCGATATATGTCCAATTTTTTTCTATGTTTTTCCATGTATATGGTAAGTTTCTAGAGGGTCATATCTCGCACCCATCTTTATATATGCTCCTGATACAGATACCAAACACGTTTGGATGCTTCAAGAAAAATGAAGAGTCGAACAATATATGCCATAAAAGTTTTTCCTGCTGATTAGCTCATAGTATACTGATTTATTGTCATGTTTATATATATATATAGTAAGAGTTGTTCATTTGAAACTTGAAAGTAACAATTTATATTGAAGATTTTTGTTGAATGCAGGGTTTTTAAAGTTCAATGCCTTCATATTCCTGTCCAAGATCGAACACCATTCGAAGGTTTCAATGCTGATACATGCCTTGAGAACAGCATATGATTGCTTATTTGCTTTCTTTTCTCTATAAATTTGAATCCTTTTAACTGCGATAGTTGATTGTTCATGGTATTTTTTATGCATTTTGAAGAGCTGGTGAAACTTGTTGAAGAAGCAATAAGGCTCGAGCACGCTTACCGTCCGAATACACCAATCTATTTGGTGGGCGATTCGTTTGGAGGATGTTTAGCGCTTGCTGTTGCTGCTCGGAATCCAACCATAGACTTGGTTTTGATATTAGCTAACCCTGGTGTGCCTTTTTAAAACCTTTACTTATTTTACGAATTCAGGTTGCTGAAATTCCATAATTGGCTGATACTTTTTCTTTACCATTCATTTTAGCTACATCATTTGGCAGGTCACAGTTACAACCGTTGTTCCCGATATTGGAAGCTTTCCCGGATGGACTCCATGTTACCATCCCCTATCTTTTGAGCCTTGTAATGGGTATGTCTTTACTATTGGTGTGCTTTATTTATTTATTCGGTTTATAACAAAGGTAAGTTTGTTCTAGTACTGCTACTTCTGTTTTTTAAAGGTGAGCCAGTGAAAATGGCAACTGTTGGTATCGAAGGTAGGCTTTCGCCTTTGCAGAAAATCGAACAGTTGTCCGGCAACCTCACTGCTTTGCTTCCTCTTCTTTCTGTAAGAACTGTTCTCGGTTGGTTATGATGCATTGTGTTTTGTTATTTGCATTTGCTGGCTGTCCAAGTCCGAGTAACATGGTTTGGTTCGAGTTCCGTGTTGGCTGTTAACCTGTAATGTTGGTTTTCCTTGACTTTTCAGGGTATGGCCAATATTATACCAAAGGAGACTCTCGTTTGGAAGCTGAAGTTGCTCAAAACAGCTTCTGCTTATACGAATTCGCGTCTCCATGCTATTAAAGCCGAAGTACTAGTGCTTGCAAGGTCTTTATTCTCTCCATCATGCCATCTTCGTCTTATTGTTTCTGAATCTTCTGTATTTTGGTGAATTGTTTAAACGTCTCTGCATTTCAGTGACAAGGATAATATGCTTCCTAGTCGAGATGAAGCTCAACGTCTCATGAATTCATTATCGAATTGCAAAGTCCGTCGCTTCAAGGACAACGGACATACCCTTTTACTGGTACTTAAGCATATGTGTAGTTAATGAATCGACAGAGGGGCACTTAGTCCTGTTTCGATTGAAAAATGGTTCTCATTGGTTTTGGATATTCATGCTTGTTTTTACTGTGCTACAGGAAGATAGCTTGAATCTACTGACTATCATTAAAGGTACTTGCAAATACCGGCACTCCAAGAAGCACGATTTTATCGCGGATTTTGTGCCTCCCAGCATGTCGGAATTCAAATATGCATTTGATGAAGTAGCCGGGTAATTCCCACCAAGCAATGTATTGTATGCATCACTTCACCAATTTTGGCTCATACTTACTGCCACTCAAAATTGCAGGTACATACGATTTGCTTCCGGTTCGGCAATGTTCTCGACCATGGAAGACGGAAAAATAGTGCAGGGGCTTGCAGGGGTTCCAAATGAAGGTCCGGTGTTGTTAGTTGGTTACCATATGTTAATGGGACTCGAACTTTCTTGCCTTATTGAAGCGTTCTTACGAGAGAAGAAGATTATGGTCCGCGGAATTGCACATCCGGAATTGTTTTGGGGGAAGCTTCAAAGTTCGTCCAATGAATTTGCTTTCTCTGATTGGGTTAAAGTTATGGGTGCATTGCCCGTAACAGCAAATTATCTGTTCAAAGCTCTGTCTACGAAATCCCATGTTCTTCTTTATCCCGGCGGCGCCCGCGAGGCCCTCCATTATAAGGTCAGACCGTCCATAGTTCGGGCACTATATCGGAACCTAGAATATCAAGAGAACTTCGTGTTTACTTTCCATTTTCTTATGACATATTGCTTTTTCGTGCCAATATTTCCGACATAAGTTCTTAGGAAATAGTGTCTTTTATCATTGCAGGGTGAAGAATACAAATTATTTTGGCCAGAACAACCCGAATTTGTACGAATGGCAGCACGATTCGGGGCCACAATTGTACCTTTTGGAACTGTAGGAGAAGATGATATAGCAGAAGTAATTTTTCTGCTTCATGTTTTACTTCGTATCCGATCGAAAAACAGCTTAATATTGTTGTTCTTACTTTAATCTTCCATTGCAGTTGGTTCTCGACTACAACGACTGGATGAAAATCCCCGTGATTAACGAGAGAATAAAAGAATCCATTCGGGATGGTATAAGAATAAGGTCATTACCCGTATATTTCGGTTTCGGTTTCCCGTATGAGTGTGTATTAAGTTACATTAGGAACAACAACAACAACAAGCTTGCTTATTTGCAGTTACATTCTCTGATTTGTAGGGATGAAACAGATGGAGAGGTCGGAAACCAACAGCTCTTTATCCCAGGGATGTTACCAAAGATCCCAGGACGGTTTTACTATCTGTTCGGAAAACCGATAAAGTTGAAAGGAAGGGAGGATTTGACGAAGAACAGACAAGATGCAAATGATTTGTATTTGCAGGTAAAGTCAGAAGTTGAACAATGTATAGATTACTTGTTGAAGAAGCGAGAGGAGGATCCATATCGGAGTATAATCGATCGGACGATCTATGGTGCGCTTTATTCTTCTGTAGATCAAGTTCCAGCATTCAAGCCTTGAAGGGAAGAAAATGACTCAAAGCATATGCATCTTTGATTCTTTTATGAGGCTAACATTCTGCATAGTTTATGTAATATAGGCCATTGCTAATATTATGACGTAATATTTACACAGTTAAAAATACAAAAGGAAAATAAGAAACTATGAAAATCAAAGAAGAAAATGTAATATTTTTTTCTTAATTATTAAATTATTTAATATTCGAGTTTGACACTTTTTTTTAATGTGATTTTTACGGGTTTTGTTTCAATATGGCATCTGAATTTGGTAAAACCTATACATTTTAGTACGATATAATGATAAATTTATCTCTCTAACGTTCACTTTTTTTCTTTTTTATAATTTTGGTCATTATTCTTTTTTTAACTAAATTTGGATATTGTCCTTTTAAAAAGAATTAACTTATTTTTTTCAATAGAAATATTGGTTAAAATATTATTATTTTTTAACTGTGTTGGTGTGAGAACTTATGTGACAGTCCACATTAGCTTTACGCTGGCAATACTATTTGTATTTAATGTCACCGTCAACAAATTTAATGTTTTAATCAGTATTTCTATTAAAAGAACAACAATTTGACTATTATTGAAAGTTTGATAATCAAGTTCAACATTTTTTAAAAACGTTGAGAACCAAATTTAGCTTGAAAAAAGAATAAAGGTTAAATTGATAAAAGATGTAAACGTCAAAGGCTAAATTTGTCATTATGTATTTTCATAATGATGTTAACCTTTTAATATTTAATTCGGGTTTTAGGGTTGATCTGATGAAAATTAATAATTAACTAATAATAATATAAATAAATTTTAATCAAATCAACTCTAAATTTTGAAAAAAAAATCATATTACATTTAATTAATGTATTGTAATATTCTAAGCTTTTTCTAAAAGGTTAATATAACATTTGATATCTAAGTTTGATCTCAATGTTCAATGTGAGATCTAATTTTTTTATCTCAATTTAACACTTGAATTTGGTTTCAATGTTCAAATTGATACTTATTTTTTTTAATTTGACACTTGAGTTTCTTTTTGTCCCAATTAAGCACCTAAATTTGGCTTCAAATGTTCAATTTGATGCTAGTGTCTTTTTTTTTTCTCAATTAAGTAAATATTTTTTATTAGAGTATTGTATCAAATATTTATGGGTCCACATGATGCTGTTTGGTCTGAGTATCAAATTAGACATTGAAGCCAAACTCAAGAGGTCTTGAGAAAAAAATAAGGTACCAAATTAAACATTAGAGCAAAATTTAGGTACCAAGTAGTATATTAAACCTTTTTATCATGTCTTTATATGGTAATCCAAGTAGAGCCATTAACCACTATATTATCCTGCAAGTAACAAGCCTCATCTTCGTGCTTGCATCCCTTATCTTCTTTCTTTTTTCACCGCCATGGAACCCACCGCATCGGAAATCCGCATCGACATCCCTCCGTTGATTCGGGTATACCAGGACGGTCGCATCGAGAGGCTTTTAGGCACTCAAACTGTTCCACCAGGCCTCGATCCCAAAACCAACGTTGAATCCAAAGACGTCGTTTACTGCCAAGAAACCGGCCAATGCGTTAGGATTTACGTCCCCGGCACCGTCGTCACCTCCACCCAGGAACTCCCTCTCCTCGTCTACTTCCACGGCGGACGCTTCTGCATAGAAACCGCCTTCTCTCCTACGTATCACAATTACTTAAACGCCTTAGTTTCCGAATCTAAAATCGTCGCCGTTTCCGTCGATTACCGAAGAGCCCCCGAACACGCTATCCCTGCCGCTTACGACGATTCATGGACTGCCCTTAAATGGGTCGCTTCCTGTAAAGCCCAAAATCTGCCCGGGCCCATACCAGCAAAATAGACCCAAATAATAAAAACAAAAGCAGCCCATTTTCAGCCAATTTAAACCCAAAAACTACAAGCCCAAATGCCCAATGTTAATAAAAACCCTAGAGGCCCAAATGGCCCAAAACTACACCAACTTTCAAACACAAAAAGAAACCCCAGCCGCATGTTGTTGCTGCCACCTCCTGCGCACGCCCACTGCCGCTACTCGCCAATCGCTGGCTTCGCGTGTCCACGCGTCTGACACTATTTGCCGCTGCATGCTCCTCCTCCACTACTAGCACCTCCATGCCCTGCAAGATCAAGACAAAAAAACAGGATAGAATAATAGAAAAAGGATGTAAAAAGGGGTTATAAAACCCGAAATGAAGGACTAAAAGCAAGGGGGGAACCTTTGAATATACAAAAATCGTATCAAACGAACATTGGAAATAAAAGAAAAAACACAAAAGGTTGATCTCTTATTCTACTTTCTTTATTTCCATTTCGTTTTTCATCTCTCTAATATTTCCTTTTTATTTTAACACGAATCTATTAAATAAGAGTAGCCATAAAATAAAAAGAAAAGGAAGAGAAGAACCTTACCGGAACCGCCTGTGGTTGCTTCGCGGGAGGTCTCTCCTCCATCGTCGGGGCTAAAAGAGGGGTGAGGGCCCTTTCTTTCGGTTCTTTTCGACTCAAGAAGGCTAGGCCTTCAAACTCTTTTGGAACAAGGCCGAATGGCCTATTCTTGTGCATTGCCGGCCACCGAGTATGGTGGTGGTGCGGCGGTCAGACGATGGCAGCGATGATGGGTCTCGAAACCCTATCTGCAAGGGAGGAAAAATAGAGAAGGGAGAGAGAGAGTAGGAAGACTCTCTGTCTTTTTTTTGAAAGAAAATGAAGTTAAAAATGAAAAAATTTGGGGCTTTAATGGCCATGCAAAACACTGCCGTTTTGCACCCTCACACACACACCCCCACGCCCCAAAACGGCGCAGTCTAGGGGGAACCTGTGTGTTTTGAACCTATGGGCTATTCGCTCCCATGGTCCCTTCAATTTTGGGCTTGTTTACCTCGGGCCCCTTTTATTATTTTATCTTTTCATAGATTTAACGGTTTAATTTTCTTTTGTTTTTGATTAAGCCCTCGGTTCTCTGGTGCTTCGAAATTCGACATACATCTTCAGAGTTGGGGAATAATTGCATGTTTAACCCCTGTTCTTTCACGTGTGCCTTATTTTAGGCCCTGCGTCCCTTTTTAATTTTTTTTAGATAGGACCCTTGATTTTAATCTTTTCTATTTCGATACTTAATCTTATAACATTAATCTTTTTATATTTTATTGATTTTTCATATACATATACTTTTATTTATTCATTTATCTTAAACAGTTTCACATGTTATTTATTTTAGATTTTTAGTAATTCTTTAAGCTGACTTATGTATTATGCATTTAAGATTGCTTTACAAATTCGTTTTACCTTAAACTTAGCCCTTTTTTAAGGAACTTGTCTCATTTCTATTTTAATGCTTTCATGTGTTGTTTGTTAACTTTCTACACGTTGTTTACTTTATATGTTTTTATATAAATTATTTATATTAAACTATTACATATTTTATATTCATATATAACTTTTAATTCAAGCTATTCTGTAGGTTATTCATTTTAAATTTTCTTTTATTTTTTTGTAATACTTATTTTAAGCCATTTATTTATATATATAAATATGTATATATGTATATATATATTCTTTTTTCTTTTATACATCATTCATTTGAAATTATTTTTACCGTAACTACCTTAAGTCGTGTTATTTATCATCCATTTTAAATCCTTTTTATTTATTTAAATGATTCTATTATTATTTATTTTAGGTTTGTTTGCATATGTTTTTTTTACACTTTTGCATATATATATATTTTTTTTTTGAAGGACAGAAATTATTCATATATATCATCTTTTTAATTTGCCTCGTGTATTACGGATTTTAAAATTCTTTTCTACATTATTTATTTTAAATTCATTTATTATCATTCTAAAGTTTGTTTACATTTTTATTTGTTTTAATTTACTTTATATCTTCCTTATTTTTAAAGATTGTTATATATGATTAAATTCATTGGTTATTTGTCGATGTTATTATTTAAATGGTGTATTGTCGTGATGTTTATTTTAATTTGTTTACTTGATAAATCCATGTATATTTGTTTCATGCTCATTGTTATCTTTTTTCATATCATCGCCTCACGAATCAAGCCTCGGTGCATTTATCCAATAAATCGTTTTTTTAAATCCAAACAAATAATCAACGTTGTTTAAATATCAGATTCGCTATTATTCCAAAGCAAAAGTTTCTAAATAATGCAATATTTCGCGTTTGGAAACTCGAGAAAACGTGCCCTAACGTGCTGGGTTTCGATTTCTCGTTTGACTAAATAGCCAAATATCCTCTTAAAGCTTCAAAGTATGGTTTCATTAAACTATAAGGTGATCTTGGTTCGATGGTTTAGAGTATCGGGTCCTACCGTGCTGGATATGATATTCCTTAAGAACAAGAGAATCTTATATTTCAATTCACGTTATCAGAGTTTCGTTTAAGGATCGTATTTTTAAATTTTTTTTCGAGTTTTTATTTTCGACATCAAGACATTAAGTAATCAACTAGGTACCAATTTTGGGCGTATCGAGGGTGCTAATCCTTCCTCGTGCGTAACCGACTCCCGAACTCATTTTTCTAAATTTCGTAGACCAAACTCATTGTTTTAATAAAATTAAATTGTTTATTAAAAACAGCTGCTTTTAAAGGTGACCCGATCACACCTCATCAAAAAAGATTGGTGGCGACTCCCGTTTTCATTCTTTTTTTCAAAATCCAAGTCGACCCCGTTTTTCAAAAAAAAGGTGTCAACAGCTTGGCGACTCCACTGGGGACAGTAAGAGAGTCAAGCCACGTGTTGATTATTTCTTGTTTTTTGTCGAAAGTTGAAAATTCGATTTAAATTTACGATCCTCTCATTGCATCTCTTTTGTTTTGAGTTATATTTTTTATCGTGTTCTGTATTTTATTTTATACCTCCGCACATTGCATTGCATGACCGCTGGTCATACCCTTTTTAGTGGGAGTGAGAAACTACGCCTTCGTGAGGTTTTCACCTCCGCATGGGATAGTGAATCACTTCCGGGATACATCCGTACCTATGTCTTCGTGAGATTTTCATCTCCGCATGGCCATAGGGAAATGTATTCCCCTGAACTGAACTCGGTCCATATGAGCCTATAATGGGTGAGGATCGAGGAATCTGCTGGTTCAGGTACCCTTACTCTAGAACCAAACCACATATAGAGAGACCTAGGAGCCTACCCTACGTAGAGCCACTCCAAACCCCTAGTGGTCACCCGAATTGCTTTATTTGTTATTTATTCTGCACTAACGTGTTTTGTTTTTTGTTTATAATTGCATTGTATTACATCATCCTAGGAAGGAGGTGTTGATTCATATTTGATTGCTAAATAGAACAGTTTGTCATAAGAAAACAAATTTTTTTGATAAAGTGGATTATAACACGGTTGTCTAAATATGGTCCAAGTGAATACATGAAAGAAGGCTGATAGTCCGTGAAGAAATACAAGACTTTGCTTCATTGCCTAAAGACAGAAACTAACAAAGATTATTCGAGAGCTGTCATGTCTTGACTTTCTTAAAAGAGCTGAAAAGTATCATAGAAATAAGTGAGCAACGAGTCACAGCCTGGATCAAGCAAAAAAAAGGAGTTAATATAGACATCTCTTGGAGAATTCGTCAGACTCGACCATAAGATCCAGATATGAAGAGGAAGAAAAGTGTCTTCACTTGGAATATGAGAGAAAGACCGTGTATGTAGTCCCTTTTATGTAAAGGAATTTGTTTTCTAGAAAAGTTGTTCCAATGAAATTAAATTCAGAATCAACGCCTTCCTTTCTTTTGCATTCATTTCATGCATTTGCATTGCATTGCTTTATTTTGCATTAGACTTTCCCTAAAATGACCCTAATTAGGTAAAATTATCCCAGTTAACTTGGAAACTGACAAAAGTCAAATGACTAGGCATCTTTACGTTACACGATAATGAGCAAAGAGTTGTAATGCCTTGAACAAGTCAAAAGCCTAAAAGGAATATCGAGGAATTTCAATGATATATCCGAAAAGGGAACTGAGGAATAAAAGTCTCCAAACTTTTGCATATTTGGGAGTGTTTTAAACAATGGGACTGTGGAAGAGATCCCTGTATTTTTAGAGCTAATCTAGAGTAATATTCAGAACACTTGTTGCCCTAAGCCTGGGGGTGATAAGAATCTTTTGTAAAAGGCACATGTCCAAAATCTAATTTTAGTGAAAACTTATCATTCAGTTTCATCTTGAGCAAATATTCTTTCATTCTTTTCATTCCCTTTATAATCATACTATGCATACAAGTATTCTTAGATTCTTTTATTTGGGCCTCCATTTGTTCCAATAACAGGTCTTCAGATATCAACGAGATGAGCGACTCTGTTACGAATTCAGAGTCTCTATTTGAACAAGACATGAGTATAGATGATCCTCAAGATTTTGAAGGTGACCAAGACAGCGTTTTATCTCCGGATTTGTTAAGAATGATGGAAGAAGAAGAAAAACAAATTCTACCCTATAAGGAATCAGTAGAAGTTGTGATCTTAGAAGAGGGCAGAGAGGTAAAAGTTGGCGCTTGCATTGCCAAGGAAATAAGGCAAGACCTTGTTGAGTTGCTTCAAGAGTTTAAAGATGTCTTCGCATGGTCCTACCAAGATATGCCAGGGTTAAGTACTGATATCGTGGTACACCGATTGCCTATAAAGAAAGAATGCAAACCAGTCCAACAAAAGCTTCGAAGGATGAGGCCTGATGTCTTGCTAAAAATAAAGGAAGAAGTTAAGAAGCAATTTGATGCTGGTTTCTTACAGGTGGTCAAGTACTCAGAATGGGTAGCCAATATAGTCCCTGCTCCTAAGAAAGATGGGAAGGTGCGAATGTGTGTGGACTACAGAGACTTGAACAAAGCCAGCCCAAAAGATAATTTCCCACTGCCTCATATCGATACCTTGGTAGACAACACGGCCGGATACTCACTGTTCTCTTTCATAGATGGTTTCTCCGGGTACAACCAAATTAAGATGCTTTCTGAAGACAGGGAGAAGACCACATTCATAACGATGTGGGGGACGTTTTGTTATAAAGTAATGCCTTTTGGGTTGAAAAATGCGGGAGCAACGTGTCAGAGAGTCATGGTAGCATTATTCCATGATATGATGCATAAAGAGATAGAAGTTTATGTTGATGACATGATCGCAAAATCCAGAACAGAAGGGGAACACGTGCAAGTTCTGAGAAAACTGTTTCTAAGGTTAAGGAAGTTCCAGCTAAAACTTAACCCAGCCAAGTGTACTTTCGGGGTGAGATCAGGAAAATTGCTAGGATTCTTAGTCAGCGAAAAGGGAATTGAAATTGACCCAGACAAAGTTAAGGCCATACAAGAATTACCTCCGCCAAGTACTCAGAAAGAAGTTCGGGGTTTCCTAGGAAGACTAAATTACATCGCTCGATTCATTTCACAATTAACTGAGAAATGTGACCCCATATTCCGTCTTCTTAGGAAACACAATCCAGGTGTATGGGATAAAGAGTGCCAGAAAACTTTCGAAAGAGTTAAACATTACTTGTCCAACGCCCCAGTACTGATGCCACCTTGCCCTGACAAGCCACTGATACTATACTTGGCAGTATTTGAGAATTCCATGGGGTGCGTGCTCGGCCAACATGATGAGTCAGGACGAAAAGAAAGAGCGATCTATTATCTCAGTAAGAAGTTCACTGAATGCGAAACGAGATATTCGCCAATTGAAAAATTATGTTGCGCATTGGTTTGGACTACTCGGAGATTGAGACAATACATGTTGTACCATACGACTTGGTTAATCTCAAAGTTAGACCCTCTGAAATACATGATGGAGTCAACTGCTCTAAACGGAAGGATGGCCCGATGGCAAATTCTACTATCTGAATTTGACATAACCTATGTGAATCAAAAGGCTGTAAAAGGGAGCGCGATAGCAGATTTTCTAACAAGTAGAGCCCTGGACGATTATGAGCCTTTGAACTTTGATTTCCCAAATAAGGATCTGATGTATGTGGCAACTACTGAAGCAAACACACAAGAAGGTAATACTTAGAAATTAAATTTTGACGGAGCCTCAAATGCCATGGGCAACGGGATTAGGGCAGTCTTGGTATCTCCAAACGGTGATCATTATCCTTTCACCAGTAAACTAGATTTTGATTGTACAAATAACATGGCGGAATATGAAGCATGTATCATGGGAATCCGCGCGGCTATGGAACGCAAAATCAAGGTACTTGAGGTATATGGGGATTCGACATTGGTAATTTATCAGCTCAAAGGCGAATGGGAAACAAAAGACCCTAAGTTGATTAGTTACCGAAGGATAGTCCTAGAATTGATTGAGGAGTTTGACGACATCACTTTTTGTTATCTCCCACGAGACGAGAATCAGATGGCCGACGCTTTAGCTACATTGGCTTCCATGATCAAAGTAAATAGACCAGAGGATGTGAAGCCTATCCAAATGAGCATTTATGATGCTCCAGCCCACTGTTGTAACATTGACGAAGAAGAAAAGGACGACAACCCTTGGTATCAGGATATATTGCGATACGTGAAAAATCGTGAATACCCAAACCAAGCAACTGAGAATGACAAGAGAATGTTGAGGAGGCTAGCCAGCGATTACGTCTTAGATGGAGAGATCCTGTACAAAAGAGGAAAAGATCAGGTGCTGTTAAGATGTGTGGACGCTGTGGAGGCCAAGCAGATCTTGGAAGAAGTCCATGATGGTATTTGTGGAACACACGCTAACGGTTTCACAATGGCCAGACAGATCATGAGATTTGGATATTATTGGTCTACCATGGAAGGAGACTGCATCAAATATGCTAAGAAGTGCCATAAATGCCAGATTTACGGAGACAAAATTCATGTGCCTCCATCACCTCTTCACGTCATGACTTCCCCATGGCCTTTCTCCATGTGGGGCATGGACGTCATTGGGCCTATATCGCCAAAGGCTTCAAACGGACATCGTTTCATTTTTGTAGTGATTGACTACTTTACTAAGTGGGTAGAGGCTACTTCTTACGCCAACGTCGCAAAGGCAGCTGTCAGCAAGTTTTTAAAGAAGGAAATCATATGTCGGTATGGAATGCCCGAAAGGATTATATCTGACAACGCATTAAATTTGAATAATAGCACGATAGCAGAAGTTTGTAGTCAATTCAAGATCAAGCACCACAACTCATCGCCATATCGTCCGAAGATGAATGGTGCGGTGGAGGCAGCCAATAAAAATATCAAAAAGATTGTGGGGAAAATGACTGAGACCTATAGAGATTGGCACGAGAAGTTGCCATTCGCCCTCTATGCTTATCGAACGTCCGTCAGGACTTCTACCGGGGCAACACCATTCTCTTTGGTTTATGGAATGGAGGCAGTGCTACCAATTGAGGTTGAAATTCCCTCTCTCCAAGTTTTTTCAGAACTAAAGTTAGACAAAGCAGAATGGGTCCAATCCCGATATGATCAGCTGAACTTGATTAAAGAAAAGAGGTTAAGAGCTATCCGTCATGGTCAAATGTACCAGAAACGAATGATGCGAGCTTACAATAAGAAAGTTCATCCTAGAAACTTCCATGAAGGGGACTTGGTACTGAAGAAGATCCTTCCCATACAAAAAGACTTCAGAGGAAAGTGGATGCCAAACTGGGAGGGACCTTATGTAGTAAAAAATGCCTTTTCAGGAGGGGCATTAATTTTAACTGGGATGGATGGCAAAAGCTTGCCCAATCCTGTGAATTCGGATTCAGTGAAGAGGTACTTTGCCTAAAAAAAAAAAAGGGAGAGGCCAAGGCGAAAACCCGCAAAGGGCACCTTGAGACCAAAGGGGCTTTGAATTGAAAACCCAGGAATGGGCAATTCAAATTTTCGATCAAAGATGAGGCATAGAGTAGTTTTGTCTTCTCCGAATTAACAAGAAGGAGAGATGCTACATCTTGGGGCATCAACAAAGTCTTTTAGGATTTTTAAACACAGAGTTTGTGCAGAGAAGCTCATGCTGCGATATCTGGGGCACCTGTTTTTATCTTATTTACATCTTAGCAAAATTTGCTATTTGTTCATTTAGAGCTCTGCTCTCAATAAAGTTCCATCTTATTCATTGTGATAATCTTTTTCATCATATCTCAGCAAAATTTGCTATCTTGATTGAATTATTCATTTCGAGTTTTGCTCTCAGCAAAATTTTATCTTGTCCATCTTGATAATCTTTTTCAAGCATTTTTCATTAAAATAATGATTACTGGACTGGTAATATTCAAGCAAAGGAGTTCTACATATTACTCTGAAAGCTTCTAAATAGTACGAGGACCTGAAACAGGACTATTGTTTAGAACTGACCAAACTTAAGGGTTAGAAGCATTGGAGGAAGAATAGTCTAAATTGCAACTATTTCCTTAGTTTTTTCTGTCAAAGATACCAGCTGAACGAGAAGGGGCGGTGATAGAACCGTTAATAAATTTCGAGTAATGACAACCTAAGCATTTAAAAATGGATCATTCTCATGACATTCTGCAAATATCATTCATACACATCTAGTTAGGAGCATTTGATCCACTCTGATCATGTCATCCTAAACACTAGACGTAAATAGGTCCATAAAATTGATTTTATAGGTCAAAGGAACAGATCCTATACCCTTGAAGTTGCAATGGGATGGATTGAAATCATTAAAGCAGATCTTGTCTTCCCATATTGGTGGCGAAGTAGATCGCAGAAAGCAGATCTTGTCTTCATGTATTGGCGTGAAGTAGATCGAAGGTAGCAGATCCTATCTTCCTATATTGATAGGAAGTGGATCCAAGATGCAGATCTTGTCTTCATGTATTGGCGTGAAGTAGATCGAAGATAGCAGGTCCTATCTTCCTATATTGGTAGGAAGTGGATCGACGACGCAGATCTGGTCTTCCCATATTGGTGGCGAAGTAGATCGCAGAAAACAGATCTTGTCTTCATGTATTGGCGTGAAGTAGATCGAAGATAGCAGGTCCTATCTTCCTATATTGGTAGGAAGTGGATCGACGACGCAGATCTTGTCTTCCCATACTGGTGGCGAAGTAGATTGCAGAAAGCAGATCTTGTCTTCATGTATTGGCGTGAAGTAGATTGAAGATAGCAGGTCCTATCTTCCTATATTGATAGGAAGTGGATCCAAGATGCAGATCTTGTCTTTCCATATTGGTGGCGAAGTAGATCAAAGAAAGAAGATCTTATCTTCACGTATTGGCGTGAAGTAGATCGAAGATGGCTGGTCCTGTCTTCCTATATTGATAGGAAGTGGATCCAAGATGCAGATCTTGTCTTCATGTATTGGCGTGAAGTAGATCGAAGATAACAGGTCCTACCTTCCTATATTGGTAGGAACTGGATCAAAGATGCAGATCTTGTCTTCCCATATTGGTGGCGAAGTAGATCGCAGAAAACAGATCTTGTCTTCATGTATTGGCGTGAAGTAGATCGAAGATAGCAGGTCTTATCTTCCTATATTGGTAGGAAGTGGATCGACGATGCAGATCTGGTCTTCCCATATTGGTGGCGAAGTAGATCGCAGAAAACAGATCTTGTCTTCATGTATTGGCGTGAAGTAGATCGAAGATAGCAGGTCCAATCTTCCTATATTGATAGGAAGTGGATCCAAGATGCAGATCTTGTCTTCATGTATTGGCGTGAAGTAGATCGAAGATAGCAGGTCCTATCTTCCTATATTGGTAGGAAGTGGATCGGCGACGCAGATCTGGTCTTCCCATATTGGTGGCGAAGTAGATCGCAGAAAACAGATCTTGTCTTCATGTATTGGCGTGAAGTAGATCGAAGATAGCAGGTCCTATCTTCCTATATTGGTAGGAAGTGGATCGACGACGCAGATCTTGTCTTCCCATACTGGTGGCGAAGTAGATCGCAGAAAGCAGATCTTGTCTTCATGTATTGGCGTGAAGTAGATTGAAGATAGCAGGTCCTATCTTCCTATATTGATAGGAAGTGGATCCAAGATGCAGATCTTGTCTTTCCATATTGGTGGCGAAGTAGATCAAAGAAAGAAGATCTTATCTTCACGTATTGGCGTGAAGTAGATCGAAGATGGCTGGTCCTGTCTTCCTATATTGATAGGAAGTGGATCCAAGATGCAGATCTTGTCTTCATGTATTGGCGTGAAGTAGATCGAAGATAACAGGTCCTGTCTCCCTATATTGGTAGAGAGTGGATCCAAGAAAGCAAATCTTGTCTTCATGTACTGGCAGTAGAATAGAGCAAAAAAATAAGTCTTATCTCCCTAAGCAGTAGTGGAGCAGACTAAAAACACAAATCTCATCCCCATGGAGTCGTAGCAGAGTAGATTGAAGCTACAAGGCGTATCTGAAGTTGCAGTAGAGTGGATCGAAGCAACAAGATGTAGCAGGCTGGAATGAGGCTACTTGAAGAAGAAAAGCACCAAAAGAAGCCAAGGCTCGGTAAGCCCGGGCAAATTTGGTCTTTCTTGGTCTTTGCTCTGTTTTCGTTACACGACAACGAGCAAAGAGGGGCAGCTGTAAAGCCCAAAATCTGCCCGGGCCCATACCAGCAAAATAGACCCAAATAATAAAAATAAAAGCAGCCCATTTTCAGCCAATTTAAACCCAAAAACTACAAGCCCAAATGCCCAATGTTAATAAAAACCCTAGAGGCCCGAATGGCCCAAAACTACACCAACTTTCAAACACAAAAAGAAACCCCAGCCGCATGTTGTTGCTGCCACCTCCTGCGCACGCCCACTGCCGCTACTCGCCAATCGCTGGCTTCGCGTGTCCACGCGTCTGACACCATCTGCCGCTGCATGCTCCTCCTCCACTACCAGCACCTCCATGCCCTGCAAGATCAAGACAAAAAAAACAGGATAGAATAATAGAAAAAGGATGTAAAAAGGGGTTATAAAACCCGAAATGAAGGACTAAAAGCAAGGGGGGAACCTTTGAATATACAAAAATCGTATCAAACGAACATTGGAAATAAAAGAAAAAACACAAAAGGTTGATCTCTTATTCTACTTTCTTTATTTCCATTTCGTTTTTCATCTCTCTAATATTTCCTTTTTATTTTAACACGAATCTATTAAATAAGAGTAGTCATAAAATAAAAAGAAAAGGAAGAGAAGAACCTTACCGGAACCGCCTGTGGTTGCTTCGCGGGAGGTCTCTCCTCCATCGTCGGGGCTAAAAGAGGGGTGAGGGCCCTTTTTTCGGTTCTTTTCGACTCAAGAAGGCTAGGCCTTCAAACTCTTTTGGAACATGGCCGAATGGCCTATTCTTGTGCATTGCCGGCCACCGAGTATGGTGGTGGTGCGGCGGTCAGACGATGGCAGTGAGGATGGGTCTCGAAACCCTATCTGCAAGGGAGGAAAAATAGAGAAGGGAGAGAGAGAGTAGGAAGACTCTCTGTCTTTTTTTGAAAGAAAATGAAGTTAAAAATGAAAAAATTTGGGGCTTTAATGGCCATGCAAAACACTGCCGTTTTGCACCCTCACACACACACCCCCACGCCCCAAAACGGCGTAGTCTAGGGGGAACCTGTGTGTTTTGAACCTATGGGCTATTCGCTCCCATGGTCCCTTCAATTTTGGGCTTGTTTACCTCGGGCCCCTTTTATTATTTTATCTTTTCATAGATTTAACGGTTTAATTTTCTTTTGTTTTTGATTAAGCCCTCGGTTCTCTGGTACTTCGAAATTCGACATACATCTTCAGAGTTGGGGAATAATTGCATGTTTAACCCCTGTTCTTTCACGTGTGCCTTATTTTAGGCCCTGCGTCCCTTTTTAATTTTTTTTTTAGATAGGACCCTTGATTTTAATCTTTTCTAATTCGATACTTAATCTTATAACATTAATCTTTTATATTTTATTGATTTTTCATATACATATACTTTTATTTATTCATTTATCTTAAACAGTTTCACATGTTATTTATTTTAGATTTTTAGTAATTCTTTAAGCTGACTTATGTATTATGCATTTAAGATTGCTTTACAAATTCGTTTTACCTTAAACTTAGCCCTTTTTTAAGGAACTTGTCTCATTTCTATTTTAATGCTTTCATGTGTTGTTTGTTAACTTTCTACACGTTGTTTACTTTATATGTTTTTATATAAATTATTTATATTAAACTATTACATATTTTATATTCATATATAACTTTTAATTCAAGCTATTCTGTAGGTTATTCATTTTAAATTTTCTTTTATTTTTTGTAATACTTATTTTAAGCCATTTATTTATATATATAAATATGTATATATGTATATATATATTCTTTTTTCTTTTATACATCATTCATTTGAAATTATTTTTACCGTAACTACCTTAAGTCGTGTTATTTATCATCCATTTTAAATCATTTTTATTTATTTAAATGATTCTATTATTATTTATTTTAGGTTTGTTTGCATATGTTTTTTTTACACTTTTGCATATATATATATATTTTTTTGAAGGACAGAAATTATTCATATATATCATCTTTTTAATTTGCCTCGTGTATTACGGATTTTAAAATTCTTTTCTACATTATTTATTTTAAATTCATTTATTATCATTCTAAAGTTTGTTTACATTTTTATTTGTTTTAATTTACTTTATATCTTCCTTATTTTTAAAGATTGTTATATATGATTAAATTCATTGGTTATTTGTCGATGTTATTATTTAAATGATGTATTGTCGTGATGTTTATTTTAATTTGTTTACTTGATAAATCCATGTATATTTGTTTCATGCTCATTGTTATCTTTTTTCATATCATCGCCTCACGAATCAAGCCTCGGTGCATTTATCCAATAAATCGTTTTTTTAAATCCAAACAAATAATCAACGTTGTTTAAATATCAGATTCGCTATTATTCCAAAGCAAAAGTTTCTAAATAAGGCAATATTTCGCGTTTGGAAACTCGAGAAAACGTGCCCTAACGTGCTGGGTTTCGATTTCTCGTTTGACTAAATAGCCAAATATCCTCTTAAAGCTTCAAAGTATGGTTTCATTAAACTATAAGGTGATCTTGGTTCGATGGTTTAGAGTATCGGGTCCTAACGTGCTGGATATGATATTCCTTAAGAACAAGAGAATCTTATATTTCAATTCACGTTATCAGAGTTTCGTTTAAGGATCGTATTTTTAAATTTTTTTTCGAGTTTTTATTTTCGACATCAAGACATTAAGTAATCAACTAGGTACCAATTTTGGGCGTATCGAGGGTGCTAATCCTTCCTCGTGCGTAACCGACTCCCGAACTCATTTTTCTAAATTTCGTAGACCAAACTCATTGTTTTAATAAAATTAAATTGTTTATTAAAAACAGCTGCTTTTAAAGGTGACCTGATCACACCTCATCAAAAAAGATTGGTGGCGACTCCCGTTTTCATTCTTTTTTTCAAAATCCAAGTCGACCCCGTTTTTCAAAAAAAAGGTGTCAACACTTCCCATTACGACGGAAACGGTCCCGAACAGTGGTTGAACCGCTACGCCGACTTCGAAAACGTTTATCTCTCGGGGGATAGCGCTGGTGCCAACATAGCACACCACATAGCCATTAAAACCAGCAAGGAGAAGCTCGACGGTATGAATCTCGTCGGTATGATTTTAAGCCACCCATATTTTTGGGGCAAAGAACCGGTTGGCGATGAGGTTAAGAACCCAGCCGTAAGGGCAAAATTCGAAGGGGTCTGGCGATTGGCCTCTCCTACAACGAGTGGGTCCGATGATCCATTGATCAACCCCATTGATGATCAAAGCTTTGAGAGGTTCTTAGGGTGCAAAAGGGTACTGATTTGTGTTGCTGAAAACGATATACTGAAATACAGGGGCTGGTACTACTGCGAGAAGTTGAAGAACAGTGGGTGGGATGGTGAAGTGGAGGTGATGGAGGCTGAAGGAGAAGACCATGTGTTCCATTTACGCAATTCCTGTTGCTCAAATGCTGTGGCTAAGCTGAAAAAAGTTGCAGAGTTCATGAACCAGGGTAAGGCTTAAAAGTAGCTGTAAAAAAGTATAATTGGGATAGTAATTTAGTGTTCTATGAACCATTGATTTTTAGTGTTGAATTGTGTTTTGGATGATAATATGAACAATACCCAGCAATTCGATTCGGGTTTGTATTTCAAATTTTTAAAGTTGTTTTTGGTTTGAATTATTTTTGAATTTTGCTAATTTTGATTTTATAGTTATTTTGGGTTGGGATTGTTTAGAGTTTATTTTATTTTAAGTTTGGATTACTTGAGTGAGTTGATATCCTTTTTTATAATATGTAGGTTGAAAGATATTTTCATGACTCCTTTTAAATAAGTTTTTGAGTTGTCGTTTACTTAGAGTCGGTAAATTCTTAACATGTTCGGGATTATTTTTAGTTGAGGTTTTTGTACAGGCCCATTTTGACCTAACCCATTTCAGCCCAACCTACTTAAGCCCAATTACAAGGCTGACCCAATAGCCCTAGGCCTACTACTCACTAACCCAACCAGCCCAAACCCGATCGGCCCATTATAAATCCATCTAAAATCTACCCAAAACCTCACCAACCAGCCGAACCCAAATGACCCAATTCTAAACCCTCCTGACCCAATACAAACCCGAAGTCCATTAGCCCAGGCCCAATTTCCCTAAAAAATATCTGCCTAGGGTTTTCAGTCTGAATCCCTAGGCGCCGCCTCTAGCGCCGCATGCTTTGACTCTTGGTCTTCTGGCGCCGCACCCTACCCTTAGCCACTGCCACCGCCGCACGTCAGTCACCGTCACCGCTCCCATGCCACTTGCGCCGTCACCTACAAAGAAGGAACAAAGAAGCAAAAAGCAGAAAACAGCAACAATAGATGCGGCTATAAAAGCCAACAATATGTAATATTTGGGGGTTGGACTTTTTTTTGTTTTATCATCTTGTAAAAGAAACACTTTCAGAAATAAAAAAAAAAACAAAGTTTGAAGGTGATTTGTGATTCTCTTGTTTCTGATTTGCTTTTTTTTTTTCGTTTTTTATTTTTCATTTTTCTCCCTACACCAGCAAACAAGAAACATTTAAAAAGAAAAGGAAAGGGAGTACCTTTCTTCCTGCGCCGCGCCGGAGGGGGAGAAGTCGAAGGGTGTCGGCTCGTTTTCGAGTCTTTGATATCCTTTTTGACGAGTTTCGGCTCCATATTCCTGGCCTAGAAGCAGTGGGCTACAAAGGGAACCAAAAAAGGTCCGATTTTGAGCCTCCGGCCGCCACACATCATGGCGCTACGGCGGAGGCTCGCCGGATGCCCAGGCCGGATGCGTGGCCAGGGAGAGCATCTCTCTCTCCCTCCCTTTCTTTTTTTTTTTGTAAAAAATGAAAATCTGATGGTTTTGGGTTTTTTTTTTATTTTTTATATTAAAAATAGAACGGCGCCGTTTAGGCCCTCTTTAACCCGTGCGGTGACCCGACCCAGGGGAGGATCCGCGTATTTTCTTTAAATGGGGTATTTCCGCAATAAGTCCCTCCGATTTTGTGGCTCTTTCGAGGCAATTTTCTGCATTTTTGCAATTTAGCCCCGAAGTTTTATTTCTGTTTTATATTAGTCCTCTGCTGCGCCGTGTTTTGGGGACTTTGGTTTATTTTCTATTTTGGTCCCCCTTATTTTGGCGCTTATTACAATCTAATCCTTTTTAATTTCGATTTCGCCCAATATTTTCGTTTTTATTTCGATTTAGCCTATATTTTAGCAATTTTATTATTTAGTTATTATTATTATATCTATTATTACTATTATCATCTTTACTATTATTATAGTTATTTTTATTTTTATTTACTTATGTAAATTCTAGATATATATGTTTTATTATTATATAATTGTTTATATATGTATACGTATATATATATATTCAACTTATTTAATACAAATACTCATTTTTATATACATATCTATATTTTATAATCTATGTATATATACATGCTTACATATTCTTATATATACATACATATATTTTTATACTTTATAATTCTAACATACATATATATTATATTTTTATTCATTACTATTGTTTTATTTTGTATTTACTTTTAATTTATTTCATTTCCATTATTATTTTGAATGCATGTTGTAATTTTTATTCGTTTTTATATTTTATTGTTTATATGTTGTAAGGTTGACTTTTTATCTATTTTATGTTGTTATCGTTGTTCATATCATTTTTATACTTTCGTATTCATTATGATTTTTCCATGCATAACAAAATGTAATTTGCTTTCACATTCTTTACTACGATTTCGTGTTTTATTTTACTCGATATAACAAGATTTGTTTTAAAAATGGCATTTCGTGTTTAGATTCGAGAAAATCGTACCCTAACTTACTGGGTTTCGATTTTCACGATAAATCTAAATGCACGAATTTTTCGAACTCAAATTTCAAACGATCTCGGGATTTTAAGAAAAAATCGCGTCCTAACTTACTGGTGTGATCTTATTTTTAAACCCGAGATGGCTAAAATGTCTTTTAAATGAGTAAAATTTTGGCATTTTTACGTGTTGAGAATTTGAGACATTGTGTCCTAACTTACTGGATATGATGCTTTCTTTCTCGATTAACGTGGAATATTCCCTTTTTTTTAAAAAAAAATTTAATACAAGGATCATATTTTTAATTTTTCCCAGTCCTCAATTTTTGACATTAAGACATTAAGTAATCCACTAGGTACTAATTTTGGGCGTATCGAGGGTGCTAATCCTTCCTCGTGCGTAACCAACTCCCGAACCCGTTTTCTGAATTTCGTGGACCAAACTCGTTGTTTTAATAAAATTAAACCGTTTATTAAAAACAACCATTTTTACGAGGTGACCCAATCACACCTCATCAAAAAGGATTGGTGGCGACTCCTGTTTTTATTTTCAAAATCCAAGTCGACCCCGTTTTTAATCCAAAAAAATGGTGTCAACAGTTTTATCTCTTGATGATATTGTTAATAGCTTAAGTGTCGAAGGTTGTTTAAAGAGACTACGGGTTCAACAGAGTGGGTGCCATATGCCCATAATTGATATGATAGTTGATTGTAAGTGCAGTATATATAGTAGAGCATTGACTCAAATCTTATCAAGTGTAAATGCTCACATTTCCTTGATAAGCGATCTCATGCACGATCTATTGTGATGAGATGCTCTTTATTGGACTTATAGTCTCTTTAAGTAGCTTCAAGCATTTGGGCTCTTGTTAGAGTTGAGAGATAAAACCTCAACAAGAGACAATATTAGATATCTTGAGAAGTCTATCAATTTCAAGCGAACAATACTTTGAAGACTTCTATTGAAATAATTGAAAATCGCTCAAATATTATACAAGAGCTCAACCTAAAATTGATCCTATAAATAAAGAATTGTAGCTATTAATTTCATGGTTGTTAAAGTTGAATCGGACTAGTTGGATCGGGAATCGTTTGATATATCAATACGAACAAAAACTTGAATCAAATTTTGAGCAAAATCACACGAAATCGGTTGAAGTAAATTAAAAAATTGATTGAATTGACTTTTTTCTATTATTATCATATTCGCTCTCATGGTGATGCATTTCTTTCCCATATTTTAATTTACTTATTTTAATTATTAATTTTTTAAAATTTAATTAAATTTATTATTTTTAAAAATTTATGCTATAAATACAATTTTTATATGATTTGATATTTTAAAAATTTATGCTATAAATACAGTTTGAGAAAACATTTTGGGAAAGATAAGCTAGTTGTAACCTTGAGGAAAAATTGATCCGGTTAATTTAAATTTAAATTCAATATGATTTGATATTAAAATTTATCTGAACTCGAAATTGTTTACATAAGAAACTTGAAATGCCCAATTTAAAAACTTAAATTTCAAACTTAAAATAATTTAAATTTAAAATTACTCGAGTCCAGAAATTTTAAAATCTAAATTAATTAAATTGAAATTAAATTGACTCAAAACCAAATCCAACTAATGGAATAATTTGAATACATATTTTTGTTGGAATTAATTATTGGTAGGTGTAGTGCCATGTTTCAAATTGAATTTCACTTTTATAAGAGACAATGTAAATCGTTTGAACGATGACACATTAATCAATCATAATTTATTTGCTTTTGCATTTGTCCTCAATGTTGGCATATAGACATAGTAGGTGTTGTCGTTCACAGAATGTGGCATTAAAATTAATTTTTAAAAAATAAATTCGAGGTTGTATTTTTTTTTCAATTTAGGTATTTAATTAAAATTTTTGAGAGAATTAACATGGTTGTTGAAATCAGATCGAAGCGGTTAATATACCCGTCTAGATCAAGGGAAAGAACTAGTTGACTTACAGATTAGGATAAAAAATCATTGAGCTGGTAGTTGAACTGGGTTTATAATTTTTAATAATTTATTTTATTGAAACTAGATTGGTTGAACTAGGAACAGATGACTTGATTGGTTCGACCATCGATCCAATTCCAAAAACCATGAGATTTAATGAGAACTTTTAAAATTTTCAAAATTTTTGAAAGGCTCAATGACAATTTCTCAATTTTTAAGGGCTAGCTCCAATTACATTCCGTCATTGGGTGTTGCATACATGTATTGAACACGAATATTTAAAAAAAAACATAAAAAATATACCCAAAATTACTTGGAACAATATATATATTGTGAAAGGACTTTCGACTCCTTTAAAAGATTTTTTCAAAGTGTCGTCGTCCCAGAACCACTAAATAGTAGCATAGTTGCCCACGAGTGCCCTATCAAAGGGTGAGAGTGAGCATTCGGTTTTTCAGCCATTTCGATTGGTTTTTTTATTTATTAAATCTATTTAATAGACCATAAACTACAAAAATTAATCTGATCAAATTAAAGCTCAAAAACTAACATAATTGAACCAACTTTAGGTTGATCAATTAATCAGCTTTAATTTTTTAATGTGATAATTTTATTAGGTTAAATATGATATTTATTATATGTATTTCATTAAACCATACTTTAACTTCAATTTTAATCTTCCCATTAAATTAGGTTTAGATTACAACTCTCACTTGCTAACAACCTAGGATGGTCATAAATATTTTCCCCTCATTTTTTTTCTTCAAATTGCATATATAATAACTAAAGTTTGAAATTTTTTAAAATTGAATTATGCCTAATGCTATTAAACTATTAGTAAATTTACGTTTATGTTATTTAACTTCAAAAAGTTATAAAATGATTATTGAATTTTTCGAAAGTTTTCATTTTTAAGTCATTGGGCTATTAAAAATTTTGTTGTATGGCATTCTCTGTTCACACTGTCTGCACTAATAGAAAACTCTCTTTCTCTTTTAAAGTTCAATTTTTTTTCTTCATGCAATAGATTTGAACGTAACGAATCTACGAACCAAATTCTAAACAGCTTTCTTCTTTAATCTTCGCACTGATATTATTTTTTTAAAATTTTCGACCTGGCTATCAAAATATATTGTATAATAATTTCAATATTGTAATGATAATATATGTATATATTCAAACGTTGAGAACCAAATTTAGCTTGAAAAAAGAATAAAGGTTAATTTGATAAAAGATGTAAATGTTAAAGGCTAAATTTGTCATTATGTCTTTTGGTGATGATGTTAACCTTTTAATATTTAATTCGGGTTTTAGGGTTGATCTAATGAAATTTAATAATTAACTAATAATAATATAAATAAAATTTAATCAAATCAACTCTAAATTTTGAAAAAAAATATTACATTTAATTAATGGATCGTAATATTTTAATATTTTTCTAAAGATTAATATAACATTTGATATCTAAGTTTGATCTCAATGTTCAATGTGATATCTAACATTTTTTTTATCTCAATTTAACACTTGAATGTGGTTTCAATGCTCAAATTGGTACTTATTTTTTTTAATTTGACACTTGAGTTTCTTTTTGTCCCAATTAAGCACCTAAATTTGGCTTCAAATGTTCAATTTGATGCTAGTGTCTTTTTTTTTCTCAATTAAGTACATATTTTTTATTAGAGTATTGTATCAAACATTTATGGGTCCACATGATGCCGTTTAGTCTGAGTATCAAATTAGACATTGAAGCCAAACTCAAGAGATCTTGAGAAAAAAATAAGGTACCAAATTAAACATTAGAGCCAAACTTAGGTACCAAGTAGTATATTAAACCTTTTTATATTGTCTTATATGGTAATCCAAGTAGAGCCATCAACCACTCTATCATCCTGCAAGTAACAAGCTCCATCTTCGTGCTTGCTTCCCTTATCTTCTTTCTTTTTTCACCGCCATGGAACCCACCGCATCGGAAATCCGCATCGACTTCGCTCCGATGTTTCGGGTATACCAGGACGGTCGCATCGAGAGGCTTTTAGGCACTCAAACTGTTCCACCAGGCCTCGATCCCAAAACCAACGTCGAATCCAAAGACGTCGTTTACTCCCAAGAAACCGCCCAATGCGTTAGGATTTACGTCCCCGGAACCGTCTTCACCTCCGCCCAGAAACTCCCTCTCCTCGTCTACTTCCACGGCAGAGGCTTCTGCATAGAAACCGCCTTCTCTCCTACGTATCGCAATTACTTAAACGCCTTAGTCTCCGAAGCTAAAATCGTCGCCGTTTCCGTCGATTACCGAAGAGCCCCCGAACACCCTATCCCTGCCGCTTACGACGATTCATGGACTGCCCTTAAATGGGTGGCTTCCCATTACGACGGAAACGGTCCCGAACAGTGGTTGAACCGCTACGCCGACTTCGAAAACGTTTATCTCTCGGGGGATAGCGCCGGTGCCAACATAGCACACCACATCGCCATTAAAACCAGCAAGGAGAAGCTCGACGGTATGAATCTCGTCGGTATGATTTTAAGCCTCCCATATTTTTGGGGCAAAGAACCGGTTGGCGATGAGGATAAGAACCCAGCCGTATGGGCGGAAATCGAAGGGATCTGGCGATTGGCCTCTCCTACAACGAGTGGGTCCGATGATCCATTGATCAACCCCATTGATGATCAAAGCTTTGGGAGGTTCTTAGGGTGCAAAAGGGTACTGATTTGTGTTGCTGAAAACGATATACTGAAATACAGGGGCTGGTACTACTGCGAGAAGTTGAAGAACAGTGGATGGGATGGTGAAGTGGAGGTGGTGGAGGCTGAAGGGGAAGACCATGTGTTCCATTTAAGCAAACCCTGTTGCTCAAATGCTGTGGCTAAGCTGAAAAAAGTTGCAGAGTTCATGAACCAGGGTAAGGCTTAAAAGTAGCTGTAAAAAAGTATAATTGGGATAGTAATTTAGTGTTGAATTGTGTTTTGGATGATAATATGAACAATACCCAGCAATTCGATTCGGATTTGGATTTTAAATTTTTAAAGTTGTTTTTGGTTTGAATTATTTTTGAATTTTGTTAATTTTGATCTTATAGTTATTTTGGGTTGGGATTGTTTAGAGTTTATTTTATTTTAAGTTTGGATTACTTGAGTTGATCGGATGATATCCTTTTTTATAATATGTAGGTTGAATTATTTTCACAATAAATTATTTTAATCACTAATTTTATTAATATTTGATATTTTAATTATTTCTCTATTGAATTATTAATTAAAATAGGAGGATAATGTGCTTTGACATACTCGAACATACGTTTTCTTACATTAATAATAATATCCATACCAATCGAGCTAAAACTTATCCGTAAAAATAACCAATATTTTAACATCAATAATTCTTAATTGATTGTGATCTATCTGCTTGTCCTTTTATCCAAAGTCAATTCTCTTGCTATGTTTCAAAATTTTCTTTTTAAAATTGACATTTATTTTAAGATAAATATTTTAATCTCAACATATTCATTTGTTTTTATGTTTTCCTCATTGTCTCCTGCGTTTATCTTTTTCTGTAATAAATATAAACTATCATCTATGCCATCCATGTCTTATTACAAATTATTGATGAGCAAAAATGCAATGTTTTAAATAATTTATTAAAAATTTATTTAAAACATTGCATTTTTAAAAAAATTATAACATCTTATTCAACTAATTTTTTCTAGTATAAGTTTATATTAACTTACAAATCAACTATTTTTTTTGTGTCTCTTCCTGTTATATCAATCAATTTTTAATTTGATTGATCTTCATCCTATTTAACCCATTACAATTCTTCATTAAGAATTTTATTAACGCAAAAGTAAGTTTAAGTACTACTTTTGATAAAAAAAAATTTAAATACTTAAATGATAAAAATGTTATAATTTAAGGTTAGTTTTTAAACAAGACAATGGCCTCAATGATTAGGCTCAAAATCTTTAAAAGTGAATTGATGGTTAAACCGGTTAGATTATTACTTTTTGGTTTGATAGGTTGAATCGGTTTGGTTGATTCAATTGAATAATTTTTTTTAAAAAAAAATTATAAAACTAAAAAGGGGTAATATGATTTTTTTTCCCTTTGAACTAGGCAACTAGATCTATTTTGGTACATGTATTTTTTTTATTCATTTTGGTACCTGAACTTGGTAATTATATCCATTTTGGCCCATGATTTAATATTTCGTTAAAATTTGATATTGTGACCAGTGTTCTTGGAACGTAACTGGATTGGATGGTCGGACCAATTGGGTCGAGAACTGACCGATATACTAGTCCAAACAAAAGAGTTGAATTGATTAAATTAGAAATTGCTTGAAACCGATAAAAATAAAAAATCAAGACAAAAACCAATAGTTGAATATGTCAAACCAATTTAATAGTTTTTAAAAAAAATATATATGAATTTTTAATTATTGTTGATCTAGCAATTGAGCCAATCAAATCGATTAAATCATGAACCAGTAGACTAGTCCAATTATTAAAACACTATATGTGACACTCTAAGTACCACATTATCAAATTTTTATAATTTTTAAGTTTAGTGATCAAAATGAATCTAAGCATCAAGTTTATATACCAAAGTAGATCTAATTGCTAAATTCACGGGCCAAAAATTATATTATCTCAATTTAAAAAAGAATGATTCATTCGGTCCAACCGACTAGTCTAGTTTTTAACAATGTATTCTAAATCTAACCTATGATTGATCAAACACTAATTCATTGATTCGACTAATCCAATTAAAAAATTATTAAAAATAATAAAACAATCTTACCCGACTAAAATTTTCAATATCAATTCTCGAATTAACAGATTTAAAACTCCTCCCCAAATTAATACCTTGACTGTGGTTGAAGCAACATTGGTTCTTAAGAGAGTGCCGCTAGCTCATTACAATGCACAGTGCCGCTAGCTCATTACAATGCACCATAATCTATTCACCATCTTTGTAATCTACGTTCATCATTTTTCCTTTTATTATATATTCCACCATCTTTGTAATCTTTGTGCTTTGCCTTTTGTATCTTCTTTGTTTCTTTTTCACCGCCATGGAATCCGCCGCATCGGAGATACTCATAGACGGCGCTCCTTTTTTTCGCTTATACAAGTACGGTCGCATCAAAAGGCTTTCAGGTACCGAAAACGTCCCTCCAGGCCTCGACCCCAAAACCAACGTTGAATCCAAAGACGTCCTTTACTCCCAAGAAATCGCCCAATCCGTAAGGATTTACGTTCCCGGAACCGTCGTCACCTCCGCCCAGAAACTCCCTCTCCTCGTGTACTTCCACGGCGGAGGCTTCTGCATAGAAAGCGCCTTCTCTCCTACGTATCACAATTACTTAAACGCCTTAGTCGCCGAAGCTAAAATCGTCGCTGTTTCAGTCAATTACCGGAGATCCCCCGAGCACCCACTTCCCGCCGCGTACGACGATTCATGGACCGCCCTTAAATGGGTCGCTTCCCATTACATCGGAACCGGTCCTGAACAGTGGTTGAACCACTACGTTGACTTTGCAAATGTTTATCTCTCAGGGGATAGCGCCGGTGCCAACATATCCCATCATCTCGCCGTTAAAATCACCAACGAAAAGCTCGACGGTATGAATCTCGTCGGTATCATTTTAAACCATCCATTTTTTTGGGGCAAAGAACCGGTTGGCGATGAGGTTAAGAAACCAGCTATAAGGGAAAAAATGGAAGGGATTTGGCGATTGGCGTATCCTACAACAAGCGGATCCGATGATCCATGGATAAACCCCATTGATGATCAAAGCTTTGGGAGGTTCTTGGGATGTAAAAGGGTACTGGTTTGTGTTGCAGAAAAGGATGTAATGAGACACAGGGGCTGGTACTATTGCGAGAAGTTGAAGAACAGTGAGTGGGGTGGTGAAGTGGAGATGATGGAGGCTCAAGGAGAAGACCATGTGTTCCATTTAAACAAACCCAACTGCCCAAATGCTGTGGCTATGCTGAAAAAAGTTGCAGAGTTCATTAACCAGGGTAAGGCCTAAAACTTAAGGTTGAATTCATTTGGATAAGATTAATTTTGGGTGTGAATAATTTTAGGGTTTAGGATAAATTTTGGGTTATGATTATATTCTAAGCTCGAGTTATTCAAATTTATCATTGAATATTTGGATTTAAGAGTATTATAGAGTCTCTTATACTAGAAATTAAATTGTATTTTCCCATTTACTTAAAAATAAATATATTAGTTTCTATATGTTAGATAAAAGAACAAACTAGTCATTTATGTTAAAAATTTAATCCATTGCTACTTTTAAAAACTGGCATGCCTGATGAAACGTGTACCTCATGTCGATATCGATATATATGACCAATTTTTAATAGTAGAAATTAAGGATGGATTCCGAGTTGATCCACTTTAAATGGAACATATTTTTTTGTTTGAAAAGTGGATGCGGGGAGAATGAATTTTTTCTTTTAGGTAGTGAGTATGGAGCGGTTACAGTAATTGCTTGTCCCAGCCCGACCCGCTCTACTATATAAAATTATCATGGTATCCTTGTATATATATATAAACGATTAAAAGGGTAAAAGTGTAATAACAAAATATAGAAAAAAAATCATATATTTAATGTTGAAATATGTTTTTTAAAGAATTATATTTAAATATTTTACTTGATTTTGAAAATTTGAAAATATTAAAGATAAATAGCAAAAATTAGATTCAAGCGAAACGGGTTGGGGCAATGATGGATGGATCCAACATCTATGGAGGGGGTAGTGGTTTTCAAATTTATACATCCATAATGGAGTGGGGCGGGTGGTGGAATTGAATGTGCCAATTGTGAGCAGTAGTGGATTTAGCAATATCTGCCCCACCCTATTGACATACCTAGTAGAAATGGATAAAGTTTTTAACAGAATGACCAATTTGTTCTTTAATCTAATGTATAGGGACTAATTTAACTATTTTTTAGTAGAGGGGGCAAAATATAATTCCACTCCTAGTACAAGGATCTCCATGATACTTTTACTCTTAAATTTATCATTTATTATTTTTTGAATAATTATATATGAGCTCTCCTTAAATCTAACTTGATTTTTTGAACCTTTTCGGCTATTAATTAACATCTACAGTAACAAAACGAAGAAGAGCAAGTGGCGGACAATCAAAATTATAAGTTCTAGGTCGCCGATGAACTGTCAATTTAGCGAGGCTATCCGCAACTTTGTTACCTTCTCTGAGCATAAGTAGAATTTTCACCTCCCACGGTTTAGCTAGAAGTTGCTTAATATGCTTTATAAGTTGAAAATAATTAAAATTAATTTAGATATATTTATATGTAATTATACATATTTGGATAATTATTATAATTATAAAATTTTATTGAATTGAGTGTAATTAGAGTACTCCAATTATGCTATCCAAATCTTAAGAAAGAGATTGAGATTGGAGGAATTACGGGAGTAATTAACCCCGACGACTTCCAAATTATTGATATATAATTATGCTATGCTCGTCAAATAGCTTTAGTGAATTAAAATTCTTTATAATCACAAGAGGTTGTAACCTCAATGCTTGCAACTAGGAGGGATATTGGTTTGGTTCGGTCGAGTTTTTCGGAAATTCTTTTATCACCCATAATAATTTGGTTCGGCTCTTGATTTTTTTCATTTTAATTTTTGGTTTTGGATTTCTAAATTTATTTTGACAAGATTAGCTTTGTTTTATAAATTTAAAATATTATTGACAAAATTTTAAAGTTTTTTCATTTATATTTTTAAAAAACAATAAATTTCCAAGAACTTTTAAATTATTTTTATTATTTGAAATGTAAAATATTTATTTTAATATCATAAAAATAAAATTAATTATATATTAAATAAAAATTAGAATTCAGTTCGTTTTTGGGCAACCGTGATTCTAATCTTGCATTCTATAAACTGTCCAAATATATTGATTCGAGTTGGTTTTTGATTTTTCGGTTTTCTTACTCAACCTTACTTGCAATTACTTTTTGGCAACACACCGTTAAGATGAACAATAAAATAAAAACGAAGATGAGATCTATTCTGATAGGTAGAGGTGTTCATGGGTTAGGTTGGGTTTGGATCAGGCCTATGTACGATATGAGTACATTTTATGTTCACCCAAACTTCGCATTGCCTGAAATATTAGCCTCAAATTTTGCCTAAGCCCACTTATATTTGTAAATAGTTAACTCAAGCTTATTTTAGCCATGCCCGTATTATTATTTTGTAAAAGCGGTTAAAATTACATTAATTATTAATTTTTTTCTTTTATTTTTTGGTACAAGTATTTTTTTCTTTTATTAAATTTTAAACATAAACAACTTTACATATTTTTAATGTTTATATTATAGTATTTTATATTTAATTTTATTTGATATATATTACATAATATATAAAATAAAATAATATATATACAAAGTAGAAAATGAGTAGAGCTTAAACCTTTCATGTTGAAGCTCAAGCTCGACTCATATTTTAAATGCGTCTAATTTTTTTTGTCTAAACCCATTTTTTGAGCATCATACTTTGGTTTATACCCGCTTATATTTTTGTTAGACATTCGAGCTTTAACAAATAGGTCGATCCTTGAACAGATCTAGTGAAAACATGATTTAGGTGGGTATTAGACTTTTCAAGGATTTAGCAACTCATTTAGTCTAATAAATATAACTCGCTTGGGTTGATCACTAAGTTTAAATAAAACTCGGTTCAACCCATTAAAATGTTTGAAAAATCTTAGATTGCATTACGGATCGGCCCATTAAAAACCTATTAGCTAAATGAAGGTAACTTTTCCGGAGGCTCCTCCGCCTTCTCCTCCGCTTAAAACAGCCACCGCCAGTGATCATAAAGGCATCATTCAAACGTTTTACAATCATCAATTGACTATTATTCATGACACGCTAGACAGAATAGGGTGAAACATCTAAATTTGAACATAAATACTACATTAGTATCTTGAGTGCTTTTCTTTCCGAAGGTATTTGTTAGAGCGAGCCCAGTAATTAATCTTCCGCATTCAATAGGCCTATTAAAGGGATAAATACTAGCCACGAGTTTTAAAGTTGTTCCATTCCAGGGCAAGGATTGAACTCTCGACCACTGGTTTTGAGTGCTTTTCTTTTTAATGCTTTAATACATCACTTATTATTTGGATGGCCATATTAGATTCGTCCATATTTTTAATAAGTTAATACATTATTGGTACATGAGTTCGACTTCAATATTTAATTTAGTATTTAAATTTTTTATCTCAATTTGATACTTGAGTTTAACCTAAATGTTCAACTTGATACCTACATTTTTTTAAATTGATACTTGTGTTTTTCTTTGTCTCATATAAGTATCTAAGTTTGACTTCAATATTCACTTTGGGTACCTGAGTTTTTTCTTTTATCTCAATTAAATCCCTATTTTTTTTACCAAAACACATATATCAAATATTTATTAAACAACATGAGATTATTTAATTTAAGTATCGAGATAAAAAAACTCAAATACTAAATTAAATATTAAAACTAAATATGTATTATAACTCAAGAAATAACAATAGAAACATTAATAAGACAAAAACAAAAAGGTAAAAGCAAAAGCAAAAGCTAACCAATCTTTTCAATCTTAAGAAAGCTTAATTTACTTGATTGTTTTATGCACTAAAATTAAAAGATTCAATAATAAACCGACATTGCTAAAATTAGAAGCCAAGAAGGACTATTAACTACATGAATAATAAGTCAAAATATCAAAACGTTAGAAGCAAAAAGTTATCTAAGGGTTGCTTTAGATGGATGGTGCGTTTACTTGCGGTTAGTATAAAAATAGTGGTGACAGTGAGATTAGATATTGTAACGTAAAATAAAAAGAAAGCTGAACGCACCACACTGGATATAAACGCTCATCCAAAATAACCCTAAATAGGCAATACTTTATATCTAGACAATGCATTTTGTGTAATTGTAAATAGATGAAATTGTTACTTTGTCACTCTATATTTATCTGAGAGTTAATATATCATTTAATATCTGACTTTTCTTTTTAATGCTCAATTTGGTACCCAGATTAAACATGATGTGGTCAAATAAATATTTGACATGTGTAATTTAGTAAAAAATACATAAGTACTTAATTGGGATAAAAAAGTTTAGGTACAAAAAAAAGGGTAAATTATACCCAAGATCACTAAAATATTAGTAAGTTTATGTTTTGGTCACTCAACTTTAAAAGGTTACAAAATGGTCACTGAACTATTCAAAAATTTTCATTTAAGTTATTGAACTATTCAAAAATTTTCATTTAAATCATTAGGTATGGTGGATCAGTACTCGTCAACAAGTAGAAGAGCATACCTTAGATCAAGTTGATTAGACAATCAGTGCCAGAGACCGAATAAGAAAGCTATTTGAATTTTGAACTGTAGAAGATAAAGGGAACGAGAGTTTTCGATTGGTTCAGGCAGTGAGAACAGAGAAGGCCATACAACAACGACTTTAACAGCTCAGTGACTTAAATGAAAATTTTTGAATAGTTTAGTGATCATTTTGTAACTTTTTGAAATTGAGTGGCTAAAATTTAAATTTACTAATAGTTTAGTAATCTTGGGTGTAATTTACTTGAGGGTTAATATACCATTTGATACCTGAGTTTCTCTTTAATGTTCAATTTGGTACCCAGTCCAGATGACATCATGTGGTCAAATGAATATTTGACATGTGTACTTCAGTAAAAAAACATATAAGTATTTAATTGAGAAAAAAAAACTCAAGTACCAATTTGAATATTGAAGCAAAACTTAGGTACCAAACTAAAAAAAACACTCAGGGACCAAATTGAACACTAAAATCAAACTTAAATAACAAATAGTATAAAAAATTAATTCCAAATATGTAGCATTACAGCGATTAATATGTCCAAAGAAACTTTTTTCCCCACTTAACAAAAGTATTACATTCAATCTCATCCCTTCAAGGATTGGTAGATGTTAGCCACAAAAGTATGTTTTTCAACACCTTTTTTTCTTTTTCTTTTTCTTTTTTTTTTCTCTTAAGGCCCCTTTTAAACTTTTTGGGTGGTTCTAAATTTGAGAAAACATTTTGGGAAAGATAAGGTAGTTGTAACCTTGAGAAAAATTTGATTCGATTAATTTAAATTTAAATTCAATATAATCTGATATTAAAATTTATTTGAGCTCGAAATTATTTACATATGAAACTTGAAATGTCCGATTTGAAAACTCAAATTTCAAACTTAAAATAATTTGAATTTAAAATTACTCGAGTCCAGAAATTTTAAAATCCAAATTAATTAAATTGAAATTAAATTCATAAACCAAATCCAACTAATGGAATCATTTGCATTGAATACATATTTTTGTTGGAATTAATTATTGGTAGGTGTAGTGCCATGTTTCAAAGTGAATTTCACTGACGATGAAAATCGTTTGAATGATGACACATTCATCAATCATAATTTATTTGCTTTTGCATTTGTCCTCCATGTTCGCATATAGATATAGTATAATAGGTGTAATTAAATTTTTTTTAAATTAGGAATTTAATTAAAAATATTGAGAGAATTAACATGGTTGTTGAAATTGGATCGAAGCGGTCAGTACACCCGTCTAGATCAAGGGAAAGAACTAGTTGACTTACAGATCAGGATAAAAAATTGTTGAGCTGGTAGTTGAACTGAGTTTATAATTTTTTAATAATTTATTTTATTGAAACTAGATTGGTTGAACTAGGAACGGATGATTTGATTTGTTCGACCATCGATCCAATTCCAAAAACCATGAGATTTAATGAGAACTTTTAAAATTTTCAAATTTTTTGAAAGGCTTAATGACAATTTCTCAATTTTTAAGGGCTGAAGCACCTTCTAGCTCCTATTACATTCCGTCATTGGGTGTTGCATACATGTATTGAACACGAATATTTTTAAAAAAATAAAAATATACTCAAAATTACTTGGAACAATATATATATTATGGAAGGGCTTCTGACTCCTTTAAAAGATTTTTTCAAAGTGTCGTCGTCCCATAACCACTAAATAGTAGCATAGTTGCCCACAAGTGCCCTATCAGGGTGAGCATTCAGTTTTTCAGTCATTTCGATTGGTTTTTTTTATTAAATCTATTTAACAGACCATAAACTACAAAAACCGATCTGATCAAATTAAAGCTCAAAAACTAACATAACTGAACCAACTTTAGGTTGATCGATTAACCAACTTTAGTTATTGGGCTTAAATAATATATATTTATTTTATAAATTATAAATATTTTTAAATAATTAAAAAACATATTAAATTAAGTCTCTTCTTTAGTCAAGCCAGTTTAAAAATTTAAAAATCAATAACTGACCGAAATAATCAACAAAACTAAACCCATAATCGAAAAAACTGCCCAAACCATTTGAGTCAGTTTTCTTGGTTTAAACCGAAAATTGCTCTCTCTTACACAAATCTTACCGAACGTAAATATTTACATTTCCTTGGTAGGTGGTCCATCCCAACAAAGTACTCTTGCTCTTGAGATAACCCGCTCACACACTCTAGATGGGAAAAAATACAAGTAAATATTGATATGAAGAACTAGTTAGGGTTAGCTGCTAGATATGCAGTAAGATCATAAATATATACACGTGGAGGCTTTCAAAGAAGGAATTGAAAACCTCACCAGCTGATTATTATTTAGCAGTACGTGCAATGACAGTTTTTCAGTGCTTAAACTGAGACCTAGTGCAACTTCCCCAGTGCCCAACCCAAAAGACCTAATTTCATACAATCAATACATATGTGTTTTTTATGTTCTTTATATAAGTGTGTGTATATATATATATAAAACCTACCCATCTGTCAACTGTGAGCCATGTCTGTTATCTTGTCGTGGCATGTTTTTGAAATGAATGCATCAAATGTTTTTATCTACTAGGAATTTTCTTTTTCCATCTAACTTTGTCATTGCTTTAGAAAGTACAAAAATGGAGAAAAAAAAAGTAAAAAAAAGTTGTTACTAACCCATTCTCTTTTATGTGTATATATGGTAAAAGTATTATAGAAGTAATAAGAGTTCCAATTGGAGGCTGGATGGTGGGTTCCGAAATGGTGACAGGGATGTCATATATTTTCAAGTCGAGGCATTGACAATGTTGGAAGGATTGAAATTAGCTTGGTCATGGAGTTTTCAAAAGGTAGAGATTAAAAGTGATAATGCTCTGCTAATTGACACCTTGCGCAATGGATTAGCAGCGGTCAATAATATAGTCGAAGTTAGAATGATTCATGAATGGTTCTACAAGGGTTGGGAGGTGAAATGTCGACTTATTTTGAGAGATATAGCAACAAGGTTGTTGATTGATTAGATAATGAGGCAAGAGGTAGGATGAATCAGTTGGTTGTTCTTAATGACCCACCATAGAATGTGAGACACATATTGGAAGAGGATATCCAACATGCGCTACATTCAAAAGCAGCATATGTTGAGGCTTGATAATTTTAGTTAATTGATTATGCTTTATTTTCTAACAAAAAAAAAGTTTATGTATTAGGAGTCAGATTGTATTTTGTTCTTTTTACACAAAAAATAGGTAAATTAATCCCTATACATTAGATGAAGGAGCAAATTGATGGCATGATTGACGAAATAACTAAACAATGATATGTGATGTGCCACGCGTACCTCATGCTGATGTATGGAGACCGGTTTTTAACCATAGAGAAATGAATGGAACTTTTAACAAAAGAGCCAATTTCTCTTTGATTTAATGTACATGGATTGATTTGCTCATTTTTAGTAGAGGAAATAAAATGCAATCCGACTCTTAGTATATAGATCTCCATGATACTTTTACCGTGTATATATATATAACTAAAACTTATACAGCAAGAAAGATTCACGGGTCTCAAAAGTAATTGCATATTAAAAAGCTAAGATTAACATAATCCAACCAAATTTAATTCTATTTTTTATAGTTTTTATAACTATTTTTATGTAAAAATAAATATTTTATATTTAAAATAATAAAAATAATTTAAAATACATATAAAAAATAATTTAAAATACAAATTAATGTTCAATAGTCAAATATAAAGTTAAAAACGAATTAAATTATCATGAACAATTCAAAAAATACATTTAAAAAAAACCCGAACTCAACCTTACAAAACAATGACATATCTCACCCCTTTCAACCTAATTCGTTGTAAAGTCTAAAAACTTTAGGGTAAATTATCAAAATAATCACTTTTATTTACTTCAGATTATATTTTAGTCACTTATGTTTGAAATGTTACGTTTTAGTCACTTATGTTATCGCGTTATAACATTTTAGTCACAAGTCATTAACGATGTAATGGTAAGCTAACGTGGCACGTTAAATATCATTTCAAACAAAAATTTTAAGTTAATTTATACAATCGGTCCTTATATTTTTTTCATTTTGAGCAATTTAATTTTTTTATGTTCTTTTAACTCTCATTTTTTCTTTATTTTTCATTCTCTTTTGTTTCTCCCTTTGTTTTCCTCCATTCTCCATTTCTTTTAACATAGTTTTTCTATATTTTTCATTTGTTAAAACTAGTTCCTATACTTTTATTTTTTTTGAACAATTTAAATTTTCGAGTGAGGCGAGCTTGTGTACTAGTTTTAACAAATGGAAAACATAGAAAAACTACGTTAAAAGAAATGAATAATGGAGGGAAATAAAGGGAGAAACAGAAGAGAACGAAATAAAAAAAAGAAAGTTAAAAAACATAAAAGGAAAAAAATTAAATTTCTCAAAATGAATAAAATATATGGACCGATTGTAGAATTTAACCTAAATTTTTTGTTTGAAATGATTATTTAACATGTCATGTAAACTTACCGTTACACCATTAATGACAATTAACTGCTCAATGACTAAAATGTTACAACACGATAATATAAGTGACTAAAACGTAATATTTCAAACATAAGTGACTAAAATGTAACCTGAGGCAAACAAAAGTGACTATTTTGATAGTTTACCCAAAAACTTTATTACAAGATATTAAATAAATTTTTATTATATATTAGTATATATAATTTTTTAATATAAAAAATATTTGCCTTTTATTTTTATAGTTGTTTTTTTATTTTCTCCAATTGTGGCTTGACAGTAAAGGGAATCTCTCAAAGCTCTCAATGATGAATTATGTTGATAAAGGTAGCCGCAAAGTGTTCAACTTTGATGAAAAGGGTCATCGACTTTAGAAACATTGCCTTTTGAAGTTGAGACTTTGTGGACCTTAATTAATTTGGTCCCTCATTTGCTTTTATCTTGAAATTTCATATTAAGCACATTGCATATTGCATCCTTTGAAACTCTTGTTTCAACAATATATCCAATCAAAATTTATTATGAAAGATGGTTCATGATTGTCTTCATTCAGATACTACTTTAAAAGTGTCTAAAATTTGCAAATTGAGTCTTAACTCGATTGACATGGGTATTATTGTCAATATAGGAGGATGTGGGTTCGAATACGCAGAAGTGCATTATCCTCCTATTTATGGGTTGGGGAGGGACTATGAGTAATTCTAAGTATTGTGTCAAAAAGAACAGATATGATCAGAACTTATAAAAAGATTGTTCAGAATAAAAAGTGTCCACTCAAGACAATACTTGAAGCGTTAAGGATCCAAACTTAGAGTTTAACCTTTCGGCAGAATTGGAAAACAAAATTCTCGCCAATACTTCATATTAATTAGAAGTTTGAAGTTTTTGCTAATAATCAATAACTTTATTAACACACAGTGCGTGCATAGCTTTTTTCAAGATTCATAACCATCTCTTTCAACAATGCCAACTTGAGTATTTAAACTTATGAATACAATGTGTCTTATCATTGCACACGTGGGCGAATTTAGAGGGAGCAAGTAGAGACCTTGACCCCCACAAATGGAAAAATCATTTTTTAATCCTTAAGAAGGGATAAACATCTAAACCATTGTAAGTTCTAATTGTAAAGCCCAAAATCTGCCCGGGGCCCGAAACTCGGAAGCCCAAAATCCAAACGCAGCATGCCTAGGGCGCGCCGCTCCAGCCTCTGCCCAACCCCTCGCACGCCTCTGCTCCGCGCCAGCCTCCACGACGCCCATACCGTCTGACACCCCCACCACTGTCGGCCACGGTCACCTGCAAAGCCAAGAAGCAGGCGCAACAACAAAGAAAATAATGTAAAAAAGGAAAAATAATTCGGTTATAAAAACCGAAAATCTCACTACACCAGGGGGGATTGGTTACTAAAAAGAGAAAAATCTTGTATTGGAAAAATACTGAAATACAAACAAAGAATCAAAAACAATTTTTGAAGAAAAGGCAAAAAGGAAAGGGCGAAACTTACCTGAATCGGAGTCGGCGGTGAAGCTTGAACGGCGGTGGCGTGGCGGTAGTTAGGGCTTTAAAGAAGGCCTAGCAGATCCCTCTTTCTTCCCTCTGTTGTTTTAAAACAAAAAAGAAAAAAGGAAGATGAAGCAACTTTGCGTCTATTGCTGCTGCAGAGTAGGCTTTTAATTGGAGATGAAAAGGGTTTTAAACACTGGTGGGTTATTTGCATTTTAATCCTTCATTTTATCCCATCAGTTCAAAATCATTGCGGTTTGTTTTCAAATTTTGCCATGAAATGTCGAATTTGTTTTATTTTAATCCATTGCTGCGTGGAGTTTTGGACGGAGGGATTAATTTGACTTTCGGTCCTCCACTGTTAACTGCATGTTCCATTCGATCCATTGGTGTTTTGTTTATTTCAGATTTGCCCCTGAAACTTCAATTATTTTCAATTTAATCCATAATCTTTCATTTTAAGTTTTTTAGTTTATTTTATTAATATAGTTATTATTATTATTATTACTATTATTATTATTTTTTATTATACTTGCATACATACACGCATGTGTACTTTATAATATATGTGTATATTTTTATTTCTAAATGTTTTAAATATATGTATAGTGCGTGTATATTTCATTACCATATTTTTTTTATATATATAGTTTATATATATATTATATACATTCATATGTACATACTTAATATTTACACGCATATATATACGCCTTTTATTATTATTTTTATATACATGAATATATTTATATTTGCATTTTAAATTTTTTATGTATATACGTACTTACATGTATCTCTTTTATTTTTCATAAATATGCATATATGTATTTATACATACTCTTATATTTTAAAAATTTATATTTTCTTATGATATTTCTATGGTTTATAATTCATGTGTACACACATATGTTTTTTTATATTTTCATAATTTTGTACATATATATATGTCTTTTATCTTTTCATAAATTTTTTTGGATCATTTTGTTCAGTTATTTATTTGTTTATATGCCTGTTATTCATGTTTTAGTTTTTATCTGTTTATTATTTGTTATTGTGCCTTTTTGATTGTTTTCTTCGTTTTATTATTTATTTATCTTATGTTTTGCTCGTGTTATTTTACTTACATTATCATCATTGTTGTCACATCGTATCTTTTCAATCGGATTGGCCAAAAATGAAATTTCAAAATAAAAGTAATATTCGATATTTAGATCTTCGAGAGAATCGAGTCCTAATGCATTGGGTTCCGACTTTCTTCGTTGAATTTAAATAATCGAGATTACTCTTTAAAAAAAATGATAAAAAGCTCGTTATCAAGAATTTAATATGTTGTGTCCTAACGCATTGGATGTGACACGTTGCTTTCTCGAGACAAGGATTTTTCGAAATAAATGCAATATTCAATGTTTAATATTTTGAGAAATTGTGCCCTAACGTATTGGGTTGCGATTTCTTTATTTGATTTAAACAATTGAATATTCTTTTAAACTTTATTACATGAATCTTTTCAAATTCGAGTTTTAAACGATATCGGGAATTCGAGACATTGTGTCCTAACTTACTGGATATGATTCTTTTTTCTCAGATAACGTGAAATATGTCCCTTTTCCTGAATTTTTTTTATGTTTTAATATAAGGATCGTATTTTTTTAAAAAAATTCAAAATTCTCAATTTTCGACATTAAGACATTAAGAAATCAACTAGGTACCAATTTTGGGCGTATCGAGGGTGCTAACCCTTCCTCGTGCGTAACCGACTCCCGAACCTGTTTTTAGATTTCGTAGACCAAACTCGTTGTTTTAATAAAATCAAATTGTTTATCAAAAACAACCATTTTACGAGGTGACCCGATCACACCTCATCAAAAAAGATTGGTGGCGACTCCCAATTTCGTTTTATTTTCAAAATCCAAGTCGACCCCGTTTTCATCCAAAAAATGGTGTCAACAGCTTGGCGACTCCACTGGGGACAATAAGAGAGTCAAGCCACGTGTTGATTATTTCTTGTCTTTTTGTTGAAAGTGGAAAATTCGATTTAAATTTACGATCCTCTCATTGCATCTCTTTTGTTTTGAGTTATATTTTTTTTGTTTATCGTGTTCTGTATTTTATTTTATACCTCTGCACATTGCATTGCATGACCGCTGGTCATACCCTTTTAAGTGGGAGTGAGAAACTACGCCTTCGTGAGGTTTTCACCTCCGCATGGGATAGTGAATCGCTTCCGGGATACATCCGTACCTATGTCTTCGTGAGATTTTCATCTCCGCATGGCCATAGGGAAATGTATTCCCCTGAACTGAACTCGGTCCATATGAGCCTATAATGGGTGAGGATCGAGGAATCTGCTGGTTCAGGTACCCTTACTTTAGAACCAAACCCCATGTAGTGAACCTTAGGAGCCCACCCTAGGTAGAACCACTTCGAACCCCTAGTATTCACCCAAATAGGTGTTCTATTTATTCTTGCTTGCTTTTGCTTTGTACTAACATGTTTTCTTTTTGTTATGATTGCATTGCATTTTCATCATAAAAAGAGGTGTTGATTCACGTTCAATTGCTAAATAGATAGCTTGTCATAAGAAAATGGGTTTCTTGATAAAGTGGATGACGATACGGTTGTCCTAATACGGTCCGAGAAGATATAACCAAAGAAGGATGATAGTTCAGTAGAGGACTATACGACTTTGCCTCGTTGCCTGAAGACTCAAGATGACAAAGATTATTCGAGAACCGCTAAACTTTTTAAAGAGAAGCCAACGAGCATCACAAGGATGAGTGAGTAATGAGTCGCGGCCCAGATGAAGAAAAAAAGAGATAGAAGGGATGTCCCTTTTGAAGAGTTCGGGAGATTTATCTTAACGCTCGAATAAAGAAGAAGATCGAATGTCCCCGCCTATGACGGCAAAGCCGTATATATATCTGCTTTATGTAAATAGATTTGTTTTCTATTCCAGTTGTTCTAATAGAATTGAACCAAGAATCAACGTTTCTTTTGACATTCATTTCATGCATTTGCATTGCATCATATGCATTAGACTTTCACGAAGTGACCCTAACTAGGTAAAATTATTTCAGTTACCCTGAAAACCACCAAAAATCTAATCAAATATCACTACGGTACTCGTCGCCAAACGAAAGCAATGGATCAAAGGTTGGAAAGATTGGAACAGTTGCAACGAGAGATGCAAGATCAGATGCACGAACGACTGGAAAAAATCCAGCAAGACATGTTAGAATCCCAGAACACTGTGATGAACCAATTAAAGCAGTTATTGACTGGAAGGAATGACAAAGGAAAAGGCCCTTTAGTTGATGCTGGGGATGATCACGATGACCCTGCCTATCCTCCAGGTTTCACCCCAACTAACATCCAAGCGCAACTAGAGGTGTACCCGCAGAGGGCACCTGTTACCATTAGATCCCAATACCAGGTCGGTGCCCCGGCATCGATGAACTTTCCAATAGGCTCGGGTTCTAATCCCGGTGATAATCCTACCAACCCCGTGTTTCCTGATCTCGATAACATGGCAGAGATAGAGAAAGCGAAAACGGACTTGTCAAAACAACTTGAGGACCGATGTAGATGGCTAGAGGAGAAATTTAGAGCCATGGAGAACACCGACTACCATTGTGGAGTCGACGCCAAGGACTTGAGTTTGGTACCTGATCTAGTACTCCCTCCCAAATTCAAAATGCCGGAGTTTGAAAAGTACAACGGGACTAGTTGTCCTGAAGCTCATATAACTATGTTCTGTCGAAGAATGAAGGGATACATCAATAATGATCAACTGTTGATCCACTGCTTCCAGGACAGTCTGATCGGGTCTGCAGCTAAGTGGTACAACCAGTTAAGCCGCGTCAACATCCATTCATGGAAGGACTTAGCACAGGCTTTCATAAAGCAGTACAACCATGTGACAGATATGACACCTGATAGAATCACATTGCAGAACATGGAAAAGAAGCATAGTGAGAGCTTTAGGCAATATGCCCAAAGATGGAGAGAGGTCGCGACACAGGTCCAGCCACCTCTTTTAGAGAAAGAAACCACGATGCTTTTCATCAACACTCTGAAAGCACCGTTCATTAACCACATGTTAGGAAGTGCTACCATGAGCTTCTCAGATGTAGTGATGTCTGGTGAAATGATTGAAAATGCAATAAGAAGTGGGAAGATAGATGCGGAAGAAGGCATCAAGAGATCAACCCCAAAGCACAAAGACAATGAGGTGAACAACACGAGTACATATAGCAAGGGTTATTCAAAACCAATTACGGTGAATCAGCCAAGAAAAATGGTCGCTAACCAACAAGGCTCATTGAGACAAGAACCTGGAGTGAAACCAGGTACTGAGAACCTCCAGTTCACAACAATTCCAATGTCATATGAAGAGTTGTATCAAAATTTATTCGATGCGCATGTTGTTTCCCCTTCCTACTCAAAACCCCCACAACCTCCATATCCAAAGTGGTATAATGCGAACACACACTGTGACTACCACGCAGGAATTACGGGGCACTCAATAGAGAATTGCATCACCTTCAAGAAACTAGTTGAAAAACTCATCAACATGGGTATTGTCAAGTTGGGTGACTCATCTACGGCAGAAAATCTGCTACCCAATCATGATTGACAATAAGGTGAATGCGATGTATGAAGAGATGTTGGGAAGTGTTCACATCAATGACATGCATGAAGACACAATTGAAGAAGGGACTTTGTTAGATATCGACCCTTATAAACTTGGAAGTGTTCTAAATAAATCAGACTGTAAAAGAAGTCTCTGTAGTATTTAGAACCTACTTAGAGTAATATTCAGAATAAACTTGTTGCTTTTAGCCTGAAGCAATATGAATTTTTTTTTGTGAAATAGGCTCATGTCTGAACGTCGTTATTTTAATGAAATGCATCTTTGCGATCATTTTTGAGCTAATATTCTTTCATTCTTTATGAATAATTATTTTTAATCTTTCATTCTTTCTTCCAAATCATTCATTCATAATCATACTGTACAGATAATTATTCTTAAATTCGTACATTCTTCTGCACCTATAACGGGTCCCTGAATATCAACGACATGAATGACACTGCTACAAACTCAGAACCTCCTTTTGAGTGAGACATGTGTTTAGAGGAATCTCATGACTTCGAAGAGGACATAGATTGTGGCCTATCTCCGTACTTATTGAGGAGGGTAGAACAAGGTGAAAAACAGATTCCACCTTACGAAAAATCAATGGAGTCCATGACTTCCCCTATGTGAGGCATGAAGGTTGTTAGGTCAATCTCGTCAAAAGAGTCTAGCGGTCATCAGTTTATCTTCACGGGAAGAAGCTGCTTCATATGCCAATGTCACAAAGTCGACAGCAATTTTTTTGAAAAAAATCACGTCAGCTTGAAAAGTCGAAAAGGATCATATTTGACAATGCATTAAATTTGAACAAGAGCACAATATCAGAAATTTGCAGTCTGTTCAAGAATAACACCATATCGCCAAAAAAACTCTCTCAGGGCAACGCCCTCTTTTTGGGCTTATCGCGGTTTCACCTATTGAGGTCAAGATTTCCTTCTCTTTGAGTTTTTGGATCCAATCTTGGTTGAAGAGGAATGTTCAAAATATCTATCATGGTCAAATGTACCAAAAGCAAATGGTATGAGTTCACCAAAACAAGGTTTGCTCCAGAGAATTCCACAAAGGGGACCCGATATCAAAGAAGATCCTTCCCATACAAAGGGGACTTCAGAAGAAAGTGGATGCCAAGCCAGAAGGACCTTATGTGGAAGGCTTTATCTGGGAAAGTGTAGGTATTGACCAAGATAGATGGCAAGAACTTGCCTAATCTTGAGAATTTTGATTCAAGGAACAAATACTTCACTTAAAAAAAAGAGAATTAATGAAAAAGAAGAAAAGAAAAATAAGTGAAAAAAGGAGAGGCCAAGGTGAAAACCCGCAAAGGGCGCCTTGAGACCAAAGGGGCTTGAGTTGAAAACCCTAAAAAAAAGGGCGACTCAAATTTTGGATCAAATTGGGGCATAAGGCGATCAGAGCAGCTCAAATTTTGATCAAATCGGGGCATGTAATGATCTTGCTATACCTGATTCAACAGGAAAGGGTAGGTAGCATCTTGGGGCATCGACAAAGTCTTGTAGATCTCCTAAACACATGTCAAACACAGAATGGTCTTTCAAAGAGTTGGTACAGAGAAGTTCAAGCTACGATATCTGGGGCATCTTGTCCTCATACTATTTTTTTCTTGGAATACTTCATTCTTTTTCAAGATACGTGTTCCCAATTAATTCCCCTTTTATTCTTGCTATCCTTGATAGTTTATTCATTTTGAGCTATGCTCTCAAATCAATTCTATTTTATCTATCGTTATGATCTTTTGCAAGCATGTTGCATTGGAATAATGGTTAATGGACTAATAAAACTTTCACGAAGGAAGTTTTGCATATTACTCTGAAAAGTTTCTAAATAATATAGGAGCCTGAAGCAGGACAATTGTTTAGAACACTCCAAATTTAAAGGTTGGAAATTTGGGAAGGAATAGTCTAAGTTTAGACTTTCTCTTTGGATTTTTGTTGTCAAACGCGTTGATTGACAAGACGTCATGTTGGTGACAAAGCTTGAATAAACAAGAAAGTGATGATCTTCAGGTAATAGGAAGAGGTTACCTCGGGAAGGAGAGCCCTCGTTTGCGCATGAGTCTTTGGTACGACACCTTGGGAATGATGTAAGGGACCAGAAGGATTTAAATATTATACCCTTGAATTGCGATAGGAGAAGATTGACAAAAGCCATATCTTTCTACCCTGGGGTTACATTGGGAGATTGATGGTACAAATTTTATGTCCCAGTGGGTTGAACTTCGATGTTCACAGTGGGGGCAATCAGATTACGTGTTTCTTTGGAAATGCTGGCTGGTCAAGAAGGCGTTGCGACACGTTAGTGATAAAGCCTTAATAAACTTTTGAGCGATGATAACCTAAGCATTAAGGAATTATTTTCATGACATTCTGCATTCATTCAAATACCATTCACGCATGTCTAGTTAGGAGCATTTGATTCATTTTGATCATGCCATCCTAATCATTAGGCATAATTAGGTTCATTATACAGGTCATGTTCCCTAGAGGACAGATCAGTAAAAATTGAAGATAAACCTTGCCTCTCTCGGTCGTAGCAGAGCTGGTTGAAGTTATCAGATCTTGCTTTCCTGCATTGACAGCGAAGCAGATCGAAGACAAACCTTGCCACTCTCGTTTGTAGTAGAGCTGGTTGAAGATAGCAGATCTTGCCTTCCTGCATTGACAGCGAAGCAGATCGAAGACAAACCTTGCCACTCTAGTTTGTAGCAGAGCTGGTTGAAGATATCAGATCTTGCCTTCCTGTATTTGGCAGCGAAGCAGATTGAAGATGGCAGATTTTACCTCCCTGTGACTACAGTGGAGTACATTGAAGCTGATAACTCTATCTCCCTGTATTTGGCAGTGGAATAGATTGAAGATCAAAGATGGCAGATTTTACCTCCCTGACCACAGTGGAGTACATTGAAGCCGATAACTCTATCTCCCTGTATTTGGCAGTGGAATAGATTGAAGATTGCAGATCTTGCCTTCCTGTATTTGGCAGCGAAGCAGATCAAAGATGGCAGATTTTACCTCCCTGACCACAGTGGAGTACATTGAAGCCGATAACTCTATCTCCCTGTATTTGGCAGTGGAATAGATTGAAGATTGCAGATCTTGCCTTCCTGTATTTGGCAGCGAAGCAGATCAAAGATGGCAGATTTTACCTCCCTAACCACAGTGGAGTACATTGAAGCCGATAACTCTATCTCCCTGTATTTGGCAATGGAATAGATTGAAGATTGCAGATCTTACCTTCTTGTATTTGGCAGCAAAGCAGGTTGAAGACGGCGGATTTTACCTCCCTGATTACAGTGGAGTACATTGAAGCTGATAGTTCTATCTCCCGGGGCAAGAAGTAGATCGAAGATAGCTGATCCTATCTTCTTATATTGGTAGGAAATGGATCGAAGATGCAGATCTTGTCTTCCCATATTGGTGGCGAAGTAGATCGAAGAAAGCAGATCTTGTCTTCATGTATTGGCGTGAAGTAGATCGAAGATAGCTGATCCTATCTTCCTATATTGGTAGGAAATGGATCGAAGATGCAGATCTTGTCTTCCCATATTGGTGGCGAAGTAGATCGCAGAAAGCAGATCTTGTCTTCATGTATTGGCGTGAAGTAGATCGAAGGTAGCAGATCCTATCTTCCTATATTGGTAGGAAGTGGATCGAAGATGCAGATCTTGTCTTCCCATATTGGTGGCGAAGTAGATCGCAGAAAGCAGATCTTGTCTTCATGTATTGGCGTGAAGTAGATCGAAGATAGCAGGTCCTATCTTCCTATAATGATTGGAAGTGGATCGACGACGCAGATCTTGTCTTCCCATATTGGTGGCGAAGTAGATCACAGAAAGCAGATCTTGTCTTCATGTATTGGCGTGAAGTAGATCGAAGATAGCAGGTCCTATCTTCCTATATTGATAGGAAGTGGATCCAAGATGCAGATCTTGTCTTCCCATATTGGTGGCGAAGTAGATCGCAGAAAGCAGATCTTGTCTTCATGTATTGGCGTGAAGTAGATCGAAGATAGCAGGTCCTATCTTCCTATAATGATTGGAAGTGGATCGACGACGCAGATCTTGTCTTCCCATATTGGTGGCGAAGTAGATCACAGAAAGCAGATCTTGTCTTCATGTATTGGCGTGAAGTAGATCGAAGATAGCAGATCCTATCTTCCTATATTGATAGGAAGTGGATCCAAGATGCAGATCTTGTCTTCCCATATTGGTGGCGAAGTAGATCGCAGAAAGCAGATCTTGTCTTCATGTATTGGCGTGAAGTAGATCGAAGATAGCAGGTCCTATCTTCCTATAATGATTGGAAGTGGATCCACGACGCAGATCTTGTCTTCCCATATTGGTGGCGAAGTAGATCGCAGAAAGTAGATCTTGTCTTCATGTATTGGCGTGAAGTAGATCGAAGATAGCAGGTCCTATCTTCCTATAATGATTGGAAGTGGATCCAAGATGCAGATCTTGTCTTCCCATATTGGTGGCGAAGTAGATCGCAGAAAGCAGATCTGGTCTTCATGTATTGGCGTGAAGTAGATCGAAGATAGCAGGTCCTATCTTCCTATATTGATAGGAAGTGGATCCACGACGCAGATCTTGTCTTCCCATATTGGTGGCGAAGTAGATCGCAAAAAGCAGATCTTGTCTTCATGTATTGGCGTGAAGTAGATCGAAGATAGCAGATCCTATCTTCCTATATTGATAGGAAGTGGATCCAAGATACAGATCTTGTCTTCCCATACTGGTGGTGAAGTAGATCGAAGAAAGCAGATCGACGATGGTGGATTTTACCTCCCTGACTACAGTGGAGTACATTGAAGCCAATAACTCTATCTCCCTGCATTCAACAGTGGAATAGAGTGAAGAGCACAAATCGTATCTCCCTAAGCAGTAATGGAGCAGATCACATTCAGTCTTATATCCCTAAGCAGTAGTGGAGCAGACAAAGAAAACAACAAATCTCATCCCTATGGAGTTGCAGCAAAATAGATTTAAGTCATTGTTTCTCTGGAGCGCAGTGAAGTGGATTGAAGCAACGAGACACAGCAGAACAGAACGAGGCTACTTGAAGAAGAAAAGCACCAAAAGAAGCCAAGGCTCGGCAAGCCCGGGCAAATTTGGTCTTTCTTGGTCTTTGCTCTGTTTTCGTTACACGACAACGAGCAAAGAGGGGCAGCTGTAAAGCCCAAAATCTGCCCGGGGCCCGAAACTCGGAAGCCCAAAATCCAAACGCAGCATGCCTAGGGCGCGCCGCTCCAGCCTCTGCCCAACCCCTCGCACGCCTCTGCTCCGCGCCAGCCTCCACGACGCCCATACCGTCTGACACCCCCACCACTGTCGGCCACGGTCACCTGCAAAGCCAAGAAGCAGGCGCAACAACAAAGAAAATAATGTAAAAAAGGAAAAATAATTCGGTTATAAAAACCGAAAATCTCACTACACCAGGGGGGATTGGTTACTAAAAAGAGAAAAATCTTGTATTGGAAAAATACTGAAATACAAACAAAGAATCAAAAACAATTTTTGAAGAAAAGGCAAAAAGGAAAGGGCGAAACTTACCTGAATCGGAGTCGGCGGTGAAGCTTGAACGGCGGTGGCGTGGCGGTAGTTAGGGCTTTAAAGAAGGCCTAGCAGATCCCTCTTTCTTCCCTCTGTTGTTTTAAAACAAAAAAGAAAAAAGGAAGATGAAGCAACTTTGCGTCTATTGCTGCTGCAGAGTAGGCTTTTAATTGGAGATGAAAAGGGTTTTAAACACTGATGGGTTATTTGCATTTTAATCCTTCATTTTATCCCATCAGTTCAAAATCATTGCGGTTTGTTTTCAAATTTTGCCATGAAATGTCGAATTTGTTTTATTTTAATCCATTGCTGCGTGGAGTTTTGGACGGAGGGATTAATTTGACTTTCGGTCCTCCACTGTTAACTGCATGTTCCATTCGATCCATTGGTGTTTTGTTTATTTCAGATTTGCCCCTGAAACTTCAATTATTTTCAATTTAATCCATAATCTTTCATTTTAAGTTTTTAGTTTATTTTATTAATATAGTTATTATTATTATTATTACTATTATTATTATTTTTTATTATACTTGCATACATACACGCATGTGTACTTTATAATATATGTGTATATTTTTATTTCTAAATGTTTTAAATATATATATAGTGCGTGTATATTTCATTACCATATTTTTTTATATATATAGTTTATATATATATTATATACATTCATATGTACATACTTAATATTTACACGCATATATATACGCCTTTTATTATTATTTTTATATACATGAATATATTTATATTTGCATTTTAAATTTTTTATGTATATACGTACTTACATGTATCTCTTTTATTTTTCATAAATATGCATATATGTATTTATACATACTCTTATATTTTAAAAATTTATATTTTCTTATGATATTTCTATGGTTTATAATTCATGTGTACACACATATGTTTTTTTATATTTTCATAATTTTGTACATATATATATGTCTTTTATCTTTTCATAAATTTTTTTGGATCATTTTGTTCAGTTATTTATTTGTTTATATGCCTGTTATTCATGTTTTAGTTTTTATCTGTTTATTATTTGTTATTGTGCCTTTTTGATTGTTTTCTTCGTTTTATTATTTATTTATCTTATGTTTTGCTCGTGTTATTTTACTTACATTATCATCATTGTTGTCACATCGTATCTTTTCAATCGGATTGGCCAAAAATGAAATTTCAAAATAAAAGTAATATTCGATATTTAGATCTTCGAGAGAATCGAGCCCTAATGCATTGGGTTCCGACTTTCTTCGTTGAATTTAAATAATCGAGATTACTCTTTAAAAAAAATGATAAAAAGCTCGTTATCAAGAATTTAATATGTTGTGTCCTAACGCATTGGATGTGACACGTTGCTTTCTCGAGACAAGGATTTTTCGAAATAAATGCAATATTCAATGTTTAATATTTTGAGAAATTGTGCCCTAACGTATTGGGTTGCGATTTCTTTATTTGATTTAAACAATTGAATATTCTTTTAAACTTTATTACATGAATCTTTTCAAATTCGAGTTTTAAACGATATCGGGAATTCGAGACATTGTGTCCTAACTTACTGGATATGATTCTTTTTTCTCAGATAACGTGAAATATGTCCCTTTTCCTGAATTTTTTTTATGTTTTAATATAAGGATCGTATTTTTTTAAAAAAAAATTCAAAATTCTCAATTTTCGACATTAAGACATTAAGAAATCAACTAGGTACCAATTTTGGGCGTATCGAGGGTGCTAACCCTTCCTCGTGCGTAACCGACTCCCGAACCTGTTTTTAGATTTCGTAGACCAAACTCGTTGTTTTAATAAAATCAAATTGTTTATCAAAAACAACCATTTTACGAGGTGACCCGATCACACCTCATCAAAAAAGATTGGTGGCGACTCCCAATTTCGTTTTATTTTCAAAATCCAAGTCGACCCCGTTTTCATCCAAAAAATGGTGTCAACACTAATCAGATTTGTTATTTTTGACATAATGCCTAGACCTACTCATAGCTCCTCTCCAACCCATGAATAGGAGAATAATGCGCTTCACTCCACTCAAACCCACGTCTTCCAACATTGACAACAATACTCATACCAACTGTACTAAGACTCAATCAATAAATGTCATATCTTTTTAATAAATAAGGTGAATATTTAAATATTTTAAACCTACAATTTGATTGGATATTTATCTTGCATTTATTTTCCTACGTACTTAATCCATCTGCTACAATTCTTAATTAGATCCGACCAATACCAACTCTAATAACTAAAAGGCATTATTTTTACAATACAAAGATCCCATTTATTTATTAGAATTCATCTGTATCTATATGTTTAGAGAAAGTTGATAAATTTAAGAGTTATTGTATGTGTTAAAATTTTCATCTACCCATCATGTATTTCTTAAGATGGTATATATCTTCATTATTATTATTATTATTTTCCAGAATACAATATATATATTTATGGTGGCAATAACTATCAAAGACTATAGAGGTTTAAAGTACAATAAGTCCTTAAACAGAAGGGAATAATTAGGTCTCTTGCTTAAAGTATTGGTAACATTCATATGCCATATTCATTCACATGTTATGCCTATTGCTTATTTTATGTTGTATCTATCATCCCTAAATCACATTTATTTGCTTGTCTTGATACGATAATCTATACTTACGGGGAAGAGATGTTAGTAAGTCGGTTGAGCTCTAAAGAATGGGAAAGTAATAAGATCGAATGAGACATGACACATTGAGAATGACTGGTGATGCATAAGACCATCTCGATCCAAGGAAAAGGGAATCTCTCTTTCTCTCTCTTCCCGTGTACTAACTCGCCAAAGAACTCGAACTCACTATCTTCTATGGCTCATACTCGTTAGATGAACCGTAACAAACCACCGTAACCCCATCCCTTTTCTTTTGTACTAAACTATCAGGGAACCCAAACTTACTATTTGCTATAGTTCTTGGCTTGCCGGATGAACTATCACAAACCGCGACAACCCTATCTTTATATAAACACCTTGAATTGTTATATATATATATAAGATTGCATGAGCTCTCATAAAATCTCATTTCGGTCTTTGACTTATATCTCAAATTTCAAATAAATTCCAAGTCAAGTCAAATTCAATTTAAAAAACAAGCGCTTCGAATATTATTTTCTCTATTCACAATATTAAGATTAAAAAATTACTTAAATATAAGAATATTCATTATTAGTGAAAATTTTGAATATAATCTAAATTTAAAAATATGATAAATTTGATTTATTTTATAAAATTAGAAAAAGAAAAAAAACCCGCAATTTCAAAAAAAAATTTATATCATGCTTCAAGTTTTTTAGATGTAGCCACCAACCAGCCAGAGGAAGTTGACGTGACTGCAGACCAAAGACGGTAACGGCGTTATTCTTATTCCAGGTCGGTCACGGTGTCACATATAACGGAGTTTAGAAACCACGTATACATTTTACACACAAAGTACCAAAACAAGGGAAAAAAAAACAAATCTCCACCGTCCAAGATATCAACGGTTGCAAATAAACCATTTAATCACTCGATCGATCGCCTTCTTGTTTATAAACACTCTCTTCTCCATCTAAAAAAGCAAAAAAAAAAAATCTCACACACGAACAAAAAAAATGGGCGATTGTATGAGGAGCTATAAACGAAGTGTAGAAAGAGCGGAAATGGAAGCTTCGAAAAAAAGGTTATTGTTATCAAAGAGAAGAAAATCCGTTGTTTCTATAGAATTACAGGAACTGGCGTTAGCTTCACCGGCGGACGTTGAGTTGGACAACGCTATAACTGCCGCTTCTGCTACTTCCGACGTAGTATTCGCCGGTGACAAGTGTTGCAGACTTAGCCACGACGAGGTTTCTTTTTCTAGTTGTTTTAGCAATGGCTGCTGTGATGTTGTCAAGGATAGCTTGAGATTCGTAGATCTAAAGGTGAAGTTTGAATTTCTGTTTCGGTTTTTTTTTCCTTCTGTGCTTTTATGTTTCTCCAGTTTGGTTGCTGAGAAATGAAGAAAAATACACATAGAAAGGAAATCACGGAACGGTTCGTCAAAAGATTGCCGTTTCATATGAGGTTTAATTGATCGTTTTTTTACAATTAATTTACCTTATCGTAGTTCATGAATGTGCTTTTTTGCAGGCCAAGAGTTTCGAAACTGAAATCTCAACGTGCATCAACGTCAACAGGTTCAGGTTAATTTTCACTAATTCCTTCATTAGTGACTATCTCTTCTTCTTCTTCTTCTTCTTTTCATTTATTTCTAGTTCTATCTTTCAAATTTTCAAAAATTCAAAAAGCTGAATCGTTTCTCTTTTAACTCACCGTTTTAACCGAGCTCAGTGTACACTCACACTATCCTTCATATTAAGAAAAAAAAAGCTGACTCGTTTCCTTAACTCACCGTTTTACAAATTATAACCTTCATTTTCATTTTTCACCTATTTCAGTCAAAAAACAACTCCATTAACCGAAGAGGAAATGAAATCGCCGGAGATAAAAACGCCACCTTCACCTGCGAAGCAGCCGAAAACGCCTTCACAAGAGGAGATCGACGAGTTTTTCACAGTAGCTGAAAACTACGAGCAAAAACGATTCATGGAAAAGTGAGTATCGTTTCCATTTCCTTGGTGCGTAGGATAAGCATTGTCACCGCAATGTCGCAATTTAGCATTCATAGAATCAGAAAAAAATCCCAGTCTCTAACTAACTAACTAACAAACAAAGTTTTTTCTTTTTATTTTTGCAGGTACAACTATGATATTGTCAAGGATATGGCAGTCGACGGTCGATACCAGTGGGTTCGGTTAAAGCCCTGAAAGACAGAAGAAGAGAGATGCTAGAGTTACACAAAGTAGCACGGATTTTTGCGTTAGTCACTTAATTTGTACAGTTAAGAAGCAAGCCTTTTTTTGTTTATTTTTTTCTTTTGGGTAAAACAATAGTAAAAAAGTTTTAATTATGTCCATAGTGTTCATATACTTTGGACTTTTACTTTTAATTTTATAAATTTAATCTTTTTATTTATCTTATTTAAAATTTAGTTACCGGTTGAGTTTTAGCTTAGTTGATATTAGTATCGTTGCTAGGGATACATTTCAATAAATCCTATTAAGTTACATAAGTAATAAATTAATAACATTATTAGGAAGAATAACCTGAATTCTGAATATGGACTATAAAATAAAATTAAAAAATATAAAAAATTAATAAATTTTAAATTTATTAATAATAAATATAATTAAAGTGACATATTATTGTTTATTGAGAGTGTATGAACTTATACAATGTTAAAGTATCAAATATATATTAATGCATGGAATTCTTTGAATAAAAATAAAATTTATATGAAAATCGACTGCAAAATTGGACCTATTAAAAAAAAGTAAAATTTAAAAGTTATTTTTCAGTGAGAGTAGTAATCTATGTAGTTGGGGGAAAAATACTTAATTTTGATCACTATTTAATTTCCTTTTGAAAGGCTTAATTTTATAGATAAGAGTGCATAGATAAGTGTGTTTATGCGTAATTAAATGATAAAATTTACAACAAATGTTCTAAGATTCTTAATTTAGATAGATTTTAACTTTCATTATTCATACTTTAATTTATACGGTTGGTTTTGAGAAACTCAATTATAAAATAATATTTTAAGAGTATTTATTTAAACATCTTGTGTACCTAATTTTCTTATGGCATATTTTGATCTTTAATTATTTTTTTTTAAGTTGCTTCAGTTTTATTTTTTACGAAAATTAGACTAACTTAAAATATTCGAAACTAAAAAATTATCTAAAATTGTACGAATTGCGAGACTAAAAATCTATTACCGTGACAAAATCGATACATAATATATTCACTTGGAACCAAAAAAAAACTTACACATTTTAATCTACTTTTCGAAAATTACTTGTTTTGATATTCATTCATATTACAATGCCAGCTTACTAATGGGGACCATTTAAGAAGGATAAGGGGCATCATGTGTGAGAATGGAAAACAGAAAGTGTCATTTCTTTTTGAGATTTTAACTTTTATACCCTAATCCTTTTGGTTAAGTGTCAGTTGTACACAACATGACTAAAAACACTTGTCAATCATTACTAGATTTTTAGTACACAAATATAATATTTCGTTTTACTATTTATGTTTAGAATTTGTGGTCGTATCTCTTAATAATATCATTTTCAGAATCTAAATTTGTATTCTTTTTTTAGAGTTAGAGTATTAGTGAGACAGTGGTGTCCATAAGTTACTTAAATTCAACTAAAAAAGTTCGAAACTCGATTTAATAATTATTGAGACAAGCTTGAGCTATTGATCAAGCTGAATTCAAGTATAGTAATATTTAACTCAAATGACTCGCGAGCCTTATCAAATATTTCATATTTTTATATTATTAAATTATGTTAATACCCTTAATATATATTATTAACTCTGTATTTAATTATCATGTCGGGCTTGAATTTGAGTACAAAAATAAGTAAACGAGCTTAATTAAACTTGAGCTCAAATAGCTCGATTATGTTTCGAGCCAAAGTTAAGTTTGAAAATAAATGTTTGATCAACCTCAAGCTAAATATCAAATTCCAATTAAAAAGACAAAATCATTTGAAGCTAAATTTTAATTTTAATTTATTTATAATTATTTTTTATAACATAAAAAATTTTATATTTTAAATGGTTGAAAAAAATTTAAAATGCTAATAGAAACAATAAACCAAACTAATTTATTCGGTTTTGGATCAAAATTTTTAAAATCAGATTATTGTGTGATAATTGAAAATTTTCTCTAGAATCAATTCGAGCCAAACTGTTATCTTCTTCATTGAATAATAAGGAGCTTAATGTCCTTTTTCTTAAATAATATTATCAAAATCGAATTAACTATTGAATCGGTCAGTTTACTAATTCATCAGTCCAATCGATTCAATTAAATAAATCTTTTAAAAAATAATTGGTTCAACCATCTCATATTGATTCTTGAATCAACCAATCTAATATCTCTCCAAACCGATATCCTTATACCGATAAAACTTGAACTCCATTTAAAATTTCAATCCAACTTAACTTTAAGCTTAATCAAGATCTAATATAATTATCATCAAACATAGAGATTTTCCCATCTCTTTTTGTAAGATTGAAATATAGGCAAAATAAAATAATAGATACCAACAAGTGGTTGGGTGTAATGGTAAGGTATATTGTATTCTTAAAGGGAGAAAATAAGTTCAAATCTTGAAGACAACATTTGAGAGAGACAGTTATGAAACTATTTTATAATAATAAAAAATAATAGATGAGGAAACACGTTTTTGTCAAGAGCACAAGGATAACAAGAAAAGGGGAAAGAAAGACTGTATAATTGGTTCATTTCATCATTGCTATTTGCAGATGCTGTTGAGAAAAAATATTCCCTTTTGGCCTATGTATGGCCACAAATTTTATTATTTTTTAATTTTTAATTCTTCATGCATTTGTGACAGAATAAAGGTACCACTGCCTACTGATAATCGTTAGGAAAAAAAGAAAATTTATCCGATGTGGGATTTGTGAGGGAGAGATGATTGAATGGCGGTGCCAAAAGTGGTGATATCACCCAAATCACCTGATTTTATAAGGAAAAAAATAAAGTGAAAATACAAATTTTCCGATTCGATTAAGGATGGCAATGGAGTGAGGTCGGGTAGAGGTTATTAAATTCATCCTTGTTTTAATGTTGATATGGGTTATGAGAACGTAAGTGTTAAAACTTGGATATTAATAGCAAAAATATCATGAAGGTCTTCATACTAAAAAATGGATAAAAATCGGTTCATGTACTGATGTGCATTAGTTCAAAGAACATATTTAGTGTAGTTGATAGGATAATTAGATAGTGATACGTGGCATTACATAGATCAATTTTTAGCAATAGAAATGAATGAATTTTTAGCAGGACTAGTTTGCTCTTTGATTTAACATACAATGACTAAATTGTACATTTTCTAAGTAGAAGGGAAAAATGCAATCCGACTCTTAATACAAAAGGTTTCATGGTACTTTTACTAAATATTATTACTATCTCTACATAGACATTGGATATTGTTTATAGTCGTTCTTTGGGGTGAAGTAATGAATTGAATTTTTAACTTTCAAGAGAGGCCAAAATTAAATTACAAGATGTCATGTAGTAGAAGTGTTTATGGGCAGAGTCGGGCTAGGCAAAGACTTTGTTCCAAAATATTTTTCAAGCCCAAGCCTGTTTTCAGATCGAGTCAACCCATCCAAAAAACTTGTTTTGCTATTTAAAAATTAATAAAATATTAAAATTATATTTTTTTAACTGTTATTTTATACATTTTTATAATTAAATTTTAATTTAAAAATATTTTTTTATTATTTAAATTGAATTAGTGCGGCCTAAAGTACAAAAATCATTGTCCAAGCTTGGCCTGACAGGCTACCCAACCCTTAGACAAGTCTATCATGTAGTGTTTGTTCACATTTTTTTTAACCATGTGGTTTAAAGATTAGATCTTTCCTCATGAGAATGAAACATATTTTGTGACCAGTTGTTTATCTCTTTAGAGAGCACTCGAAATGAAGATAATGCACTTAACCAATTCATTCAATCAATTATGTATCAATTAAATCAATTTTATCACTTTAGTCAATTATGATCTTGATCAAGTTGATTAGTTATGGGTTGTTGAAATTTATAACCGAATCGATGGTAAACGTATCATGGAGACCCTTGTACCAGGAGTCATGTTGTATTTTGCCCCATTGACTCAAAAAATGAGAAAATTAATCTCTGTATGTTAGATAAAAAAGCAAATTGGTCATTCGTTAAAATTTTCATCCGTTTCTACTGTTAAAAATTGGTCCACGTGCGTCAACATGTGTCATTGTTTGGTTATTTCGCCAGTAATGCCAGTTTTTAACAGCACAAATGGATAATCTTTTTAACAAAAATGATCAATCTGCTCTTTAATCTAAAGTACAATGACTAATTTACTATTTTTTGAACAGAAGGAGCAAAATTCAAGTTAACTTTTAATTCAAAGTCTCCATGATAGTTTTACTAATTATTTTTATTTGGTAAATTATACCAATAGTTATTCAACTATAAGTATATCTCTTTTTTGGTCACCCAATTGAGTTAAAGACCTAGGTGTGGTTGTGGGATAAGTTTAAGCATGGTATTAACATTCTTTAAGCTTACTTAAGTTCGGTTCAGCCCAAAATATGGACCTAAAATTTTGGTCAAACTCACCCATATTTATCAATGGTTAACCCAAGCCTACTTCAAGTCCACTCATATTATTTTTAAATTTATTTTAAAAATATTTATATTTTTTAATTTAATATTTAATAATTATGTATATTCATTTATTAAAATTATATAAATAAATAACTTATTTGTTTAAAATGTATTATATATTATATAATATATAAAATAACACTATAATATATTAAAAACTTAGAAAGTAGGTCGCGCCTTAAATGTTTGAGCATGAGTTTGGCCCATATTTAAATGAGCCTAATTTTTTGTCTAAATTCATTTTTCGAGCCTAATATTGTTATTCAAACCTTCCTAAATTTGGTGTGTACTTTCAGGCTTAAGTGGGTAGTTTGACCCTTAAATAGGCCTATAAACCCCATTCCTGGCATCTAGTTACTCTAGCATAAGAGAAAAACAACATCATTGTGTTAAACAAACACCCTACTCTTACTTGACATCGTTTTAAGGCTAAAATTTCGTAAAGTAAACAAAACAGTAAAAAGGTCTCTCCAATCCCTCTCAATTTCAATAGAGCAAATTGGTCTCTCTAAAAAAACCGGAGCAATTTAATTCCTGCCAATTTCAAAAGTGAGCAGCCAAGTACAATTAATCACAACATTAATGTTTTTCATCAATGGTACATAATTTTGATTAATATAATAAATTTAGCCCTCAAAGTTTACACATGCTGTCAACTTAGTTTTAATTTAACAAATTTAGCTTGTAACATTTGTGTAAATGTAGAAATGTTGAAGCTAAATTTGTTGATATTTTTTAGAATTAAAGCCAATTGACAAAATATGTAAATTTTGAGGGCTAAATTTATTATTATATCAATTAAAATTATGTACAATTGATGAAAAATATTATCAACGTGATTAATTATTTTTAATTGTTCACCTTCAGAATTGACAAGAATTAAGTTATTCTTTTTTTTTAGAGGGACCAATTTACTCAATATCAAAATTGATAGGGACTGAAGAGGTTTTTTTACCTAAAAAAAACTTATCCATCCCAAGATGTGCTAGGGGTGCGTAACATCCAACGTGGCATATGGCATCTTTACAGCATCTTCCCGGCCCCCAGCTCTACCACCACCAGATCACCATTATTTATTATTATTATTTCTGTTCATATTTTGTTTATTTATTATTGCACAAATTGCAATTTACTGCCAAGAAATATAAACCCCATTAAATTTAACCCACAAAAATAAAGTTCCCGATTCAAAGTTTTCCCGGAAAATTTGGATTCAAGGGAAAAAAAATAGTAGTAGTTGAAATCGGAGAGTGTTGAAAAAGATAAAATGATGGGCGGTGGAAGTGTGTACTGGGGAAGGAAAGAAAAGAGTAAACGAGTGAAGGGAATAGTGGTGATGTTTGCTTGGGTTTCGATTCACGAGAAACACCTTTTGAATTACGTGGATTTATTTTCCTCCCTCGGTTGGAATTCCCTCGTTTCTCGTGCCGATTTTCTCAACGTGTAAGTTTTTTTTTTCTTTCATTTTCTCATTGATATTTTTGGGGGTTATTTAGGAAGTGAATTAGAATTAGAACAAGCTTAATTTAGTTATTGTTAATTTTTCTAAATTTTATCACATGGGTTGAGAACTTTAGTGGGTTTTTGGGATTCTTATAAATTGGGTTTTTTGTAGGTGAGTTTGTGCTTCTTCTATTTTGATGGTGTTTTTCAGATGCTTTCATTGTATTTTATTTGTCCTGCTAATGATTGTGATGATTGTATCATTAGGGTTTTTGAATGGGTTTATTTTTAGAACTGTATTTTGGCAATCAAAAGTGGTTGTTTGTGGAAAGGGAAGATCTAATTTTAGTTATTGAGGATGGAAAAATAAGGATATAATCATATAATATCAGCTAGAAGTGGTTAGGTTTGGGGGTGGAGCTGTTTCAAAAATGATAGCTGAAAAGAAAGTTAACTACTGATATGGTGAATGAGTTGATGGATTACAAAGAACACATTGTAGATGCAGCTTGTTGGAAGAGTGATAATGACTGTGATAATTCTATTATTGGGGCGTTTGAATGGGTTTATTTTAAGACTATAATTTGGCAACCAAAAGTCATTGTCTGTGGAAAAGGAAGATTTAAGTTCAGTTATTGAGGATGGGAAAGTAAGGATATAATATCAGCTAGAAATGGTTTGGTTTGGGGGTGGAGTTGTTTCGAAAATGATAGCCGACAATAATGTTAACTACTGGTATGGTGAATGAATTGATCTTACATAGAACACATGGAAGATGTGACTTGTTGAAAGAGTGGTAATGACTGATAATTGTATTATTGGGGTATTCGAATGGGGTTTATTTTAGGACTTCCTTTTGGCAATCAAAAGTAATTGTTTGTGGAAAAGTAAGATTTAGTTTTAGTTATTGGGATGGGGAATAAAGGATACGATGTCAGCAAGAAGTGGTTTGGTTTGGGATCCGAGCGTTTCGAAAATGATAGCTGAAAATAATGTTTACTACTAGTGTGAGAATGAGTTGATGGCTCACATGAACAGATATAAGGTGTGCCTCGGGGGAAGAGTAGTAGTTGTGGGCTATATAAGTTATGTGTGGCTTTGTAAGATTAGAGATTTGACAATCTGTTATGGTATTAATCAAAATTTTAAGATATTGAACTTGGCATTTCTTTGCTGCACTTTTCGCAAATTGCTTTCCTTTTTTCATTTTCAAGTATTTGAAATTTTCATTTCATATTCTTTCTGCAGGTATTATCCTGATAGGGCAATGTCCTTGGCATTTGTTCTTCTAAATGAGCTTATTGAGGTCAGTTTCATTAAGGTTTATTATCTTTAATGATCCCTGATAATTTTTCACTTGGGAGTTCCACAAAAATCTTAAAACATTAAACACCTGTTTGGTTTTTGGTTCACGGGAGCTAAAGATTAGAACTTGTCCTGTAGTATTTGTTGCTTTCTCTGGCAGTCCAAAGGCTTGTATGTACAAGGTTTTTCAGGTAAACTTTAGTTCTTATTCCAGTTCCCAATGAATCAATTCACTTTTTGTTCTCTTATCTCCATTATTGCGGCAAAAGTATCATGGAGGCCCATTTACTAAGAGTCAGATTGCATTTTACCCCTTTTACTCAAAAAATGGGCAAATAGTCCCTGTATGTTAGATCAAAGGTTCTTTCTGTTAAAAATTTCATTCATTTCTTCTCTTAAGAACTAGCATGGTTGACTAAATAACCAAACAGTTACAGGTGGCATGCTACGTATGCCTTATGTTGACGTACAAGGATCAGTTTTTAACAGTAATAATGGATGGAATTTTTAATAGAGTGACCAGTTTGCTCTTTGATCTAACGTAGAATGATTCATTTGCTCATTTTTTGAGTAGAGGGAGCAAGATGTCATCCGACTCCTAATATAAGGGCCTCCATGGTACTTTTACCCCATTATTGCAGTTGAAATAATTTAGCTAAGTTTAATGTAGATTATTCAAGGAATAGGTGAAGCTCAGCTTAATCTGGTACCCTTCTTTTCTCTCCTAATTTCTTGTAATGATTTATTAGTAAAATGTAATAGTTTTCTAAAATCTCAACTTTTTATATATCATACTAAAGTTTTTGTTGTTATTTTCCCCCTTTTTTTCATTTTGTAAAGGATGGGAGCCACTTGGTTAGAAATTGCATTTCGGGACAAATCTATGATTCTAGCCCCGTAGATTTTGCAAGTGATCTGAATGCACGATTTACTTTACATCCCTCCATACGTAAAATGCCTGGACCTTCAAAGCTCGTTTCTTGGATTGCTAAAGGCGTTGCTTCTGGTTTGGATGGTCTCTATCTTACTGGCTTCGAGTCGCAACGTGCCGAGTATTGGCAGACCCTTTACTCATCAGTTGTGAGTTAATATTAACCCTGTAGGTGGTCCAAGTTGTTTTTAATCTGCTCCCATCAGTTAATTTTACACCTTTCCTCTTTTGCAGGACTTGGATGCTCCATACCTTATTTTATGCTCGGAGAATGATGACCTTGCCTCGTATCCAGATATCAACAATTTTACTGAATGCTTACAAGATCGTGGAGCAGATATTAAGGTTGTAAAGTGGGATGGCTCTACTCACTTAGGTCTGTCCTGAGCCATGTTCTTGGTTTGTTATTACTAGAACATACTGTAGCTTCCATAAATTATATTATCAATTGCCATATATGATCAGAGCATATATACATTCTGTATTAGGTAAAGGTAACATGGAGGCCCTTTGTACTAAGAGTCAGATTGCTTTTTGCCCCCTCTATTATAAAAATGGACAAATTAGTCATTGTATACTAGATCAAAGAGCAAATTGGTCCTTCTGTTGAAATCCCATCTATTTCTATTGCTAAAAACTTGTGCCTACCTCTCAAATGAGATACATGTGGCACGCTACGTGTAACTGTCTGGTTAATCCATCAATCACGTTAGTTTTTAATAGAAATGATAAGTTTGCTCTTTGATCTAATGTACAAGGATTAGTTTGAAAATTTTTTGAGTAAAAAGTGCAAAATGCAATCTAACTCTTATTACAGGGACCTTCATGGTACTTTTACTGCTGTATTATGTTTTTTGCTATCAGCTGTTTCCTCTCTAGATTACAATTTACAAATGGAGTTTCCTATACTATTCAGTTAATTCAACTGAAGGTCTGAACTCTAAACCTTAAACCCTAGATAAGAACATAAAGGCATCGTAAGCTGATTTATGTAATCTTCTTCTAGAGTTACAAAAACCTGAGGTTTTCTGCTCTAACTCGAAAGCACCGTATCCTGCTTCTGCACTCTTTAAATGTTCAGTTACTTTGTGACACATGAAAACTTACCTACTGTCAGTGTTTTATATTTCAGAACACTACAAGCATTATCCTATTCGATACAGAGCTGTTGTGGCCAGTTTTCTCGAGAAGGCAACTTCAGTCTATTCCCATAGGATCAAGAAACTCGGAGAAACAAATGGCTTGCACGATGAGATCTCCGAGCTAATCTTCAACCTGCAGAAAGCAACAGTGAACTCAAACCAAAGCCTTAGGAGAGTTGCCGTTGGACCTAGTGACCACTTTTTCTTGCCAAGTTCAGCCGAATGTCACAACGGTAGAGAGACCAATTCTAAACAAGATGAACAAAGAGAACAACCATTCTCTCTACCTGTACCCCCTACCATTAACGCTCACAGCGTCCTCGGCCAAATTCTCTTTGATGCTTGTGTTCCAAAGAACATCGAAGGTTGGGATATTAGATTTTCGGGTTCTGATCGTAGGTCTTCTTTCCTTGGTATCAAGTCCAGTCGTCGTTCGAGATTATAGTGCATGTCTTTTACGATTTCAATTTGGGGCACCTCATTAGCTTCATTGTTTGTTTATCTGTGGTTTTTTTTTTGGCCTCTTCCTTTTTGTGGTCTAATCCTCTGGCAAGAAGTGTACAGGTAGTTCAGGAATATGAACATATATATATTGTATTAGACTATATGTATAGGACTGTTTGTATGTGAGCTTTATGAAATTGTTCTGATGCCAATTTGAAAGTTCATATATGTGTACAAACATCTTTTTTTTGTTCTTTTTTCTAGTGAAACAGTCATGAGAGCAAATTTGAAATAATTTATATGTATGTGGTATTTATTAATTGAAATTGAATCAAATGTATTTTAATTATTACCTGAATTAATAAATTTAATAAAAGGATGAATTTTGAAAGTTTCATTATAAAGCTCAAATAAGGTCAGAGTTCTATAGAGGTCTTTTTTATTAGGAGTTAAATTACATTTTGATTTTTTTATTTCAAAAAAATGAGTAAACTAATTATTGTATCTTAAATTAAAGAGTAAATTAATTTTTTCGTTAAAATTTTTACCCACTTTTACTGTTAAAAACTTGTCATTATATATTATCGTGAGGTACACATGGTGTGCCATGTGTAACTGTGATTATTTCGTCAGACATTCCAATTTTTAACATAGAAATTAATGAAATTTTTAACAGAAATGATCAATTTGCTCTTTGATTTAATGTACAATGACTAATTTGCTATTTTTTTTAAAAGACAAAATATAATCCAACTCCTAGTATATGGAGTCGAATTGTCAACACTGTTAATCTTCTTTTTGTTAATTTAGGTTAATTACAACGTTATTGTTTTAGTTACATAGCTACCAAATTATTTTTTTTATTTCAAAATGTTACATCGATAAATTTAATAAAAAAAATATTAGTATTAACAATTGGATCTGAATTTTGAAATCTGAAAAATAAAGAGACTAAATTCATGAAAATAAAAGTACAAAGAATAAATTCTACATTTGTGAGGAGTACAATGACTTACATCATATTTTAACCATCCAAAAACGATAGTATTTTTTCAAAAACTTTTTTCTAGGGATAAATCCCAAAACCATACAAGAATTATGGTGTACATAAACTTTAATTTTGTACAATTTTATATAAGATTTTAATTTTATTCAATTTTTGTAAAGAACTAACATCATTATCGGTATAATGCCATTTTATTACTTACATAAATAATTATACTTATCTAATATAAAAAAATAAATATATTCATTTCTCTAAATGTGTAGAATTAAATCAAAATCAAAGTTTAACCTGTATATGTAACGACCCAAAGGTCAGTGGTATAGGAAACAGTAGTTTCGGAATCCCATTTTCGACGAATGAGTCTGTAAATATTATTATTTAATATTTACAAGGCTAATATAAAGTTTGATTAAAGTTTGATCCTTTAATTTGGTCAATTGAATAATTAATTAAGGTATATGAACTAAATCGTAAAAGTTAATTGCTATAAATTTTTATTTGCTGGGACAACCAATTAAGCAGTTATCCATTTCTAATTAAATGTTGGGGGCTGGATAGGGCTTTACATCCACCAACTTTGTTAAATTATCATTAACATTAACTAATTAAGTTTAGTTAAAATTAATTAAGATTAGTAATTTAATTAAAGTATAAAAGATAGAAAATTGATAAAACCCTATTTTAAAGCTTCAACTTTCAGTTGATAAATAGGTATTGCAATTAAGTCATTTTCTTGTAATTTTTATGTTTTTGAGGTTCCAAAAGCTTGGTTTAGTTAGCCAATGCACCAATTTGCAAAACTGTTAAAGTTTTCAAAAGTTTCCATTGTTGAATATTGAAGCTTTTGGTATTAAATTGTTAGATTTTAGCTTAGATATGAAAAATGACTACCTTATAATGTTTAATTGCTAGTTTTTTAACATAGAGACTAAAGTGTAAATATTTTGAAATTGATGTTAAATTTCTAAAATTATGGATAGTAGAGGGCTGTAGAAGGATTAAATTGATATTAGTTTCAAAATCAAAGCTCAAATTTGAAAGTTATAGAAATTTCGATTTTAGGGGCTAAATTGAATAAAATTTAAAATTTTAGGGAACATTTGAAATATTAAATTGAGTTGTCATATGCATAAAATATGAAGTTACAAAGTATTTGAAATTGATAGATTGAAATAAATTATTATGATAGATCGGGAATTGAACCAACTAAAAAATAATCGAGAAAGGGAAAATTACATATTAGTCCCTGACATTTTGTTATTGTAGTTTTTGCTAGGTAGATTCATATGGTGTAATAATATGTAATATTAATGTAAATATCTTTTAATTATGAATTTGTTTGTGTGTAATTAAAAATTTGAATTGGTTACAATTTGGTACAAAAAGGTGAGACATGGATTAAATTGTAAAGAAATGATAATATGTGCTATATGTACTTGATTGGATATGAAATGTTTTATAATGTGATAATATGTATACGACGACATTACAAGGATTTAAATGTTATGAATACTGTATTAATGCCTACGTGAACTTAATAAATGAGTATGATACGACTGGCATGGTGTAACACCCCTAACCCGAATTTGTCACCGGAACAGGGTTACGGAGCATTCATATTTGAAACCAATCAAAATTAAAACATTAATGAGCAAACGTTGGCCAATTTAAATTATACATGCCGTTCAATGCATTATTCCCCTAACATGCACAAACTCAACATTCAAGTTATTTCAATCATTTCCATGTATCAATAATGTATATACCATGATTGATGAGCTCATCAATTCCATGATTTCCATTCCCTTGTTATTTTTCCATATTTATCCCATTGAACTACTTGAAATTTCGATGGATTTTCAAAGGTACACCTAAGTGTACAAATCCGGGTCCGTCAATTCATATTCATGTGCGCACATTTTCATTTCAGAGAGCACACTCCCTTGAACCTCATCTTTACAGTGGGATTACCAGTCCAGGCTAAATCCCCTATAATATAAACTCATAGAGTATTGTCGGGATTACCAGTCCAGGCTAAATCCCCTACAATGACAATTACTCTAATGAGCTGAGATCTGAATTATCAGTCCAAGCTAAATTCAGACCCTAATTCGGATTACCCATCCGGGCTAAATCCATTTTCCACATATTCTTTGGGAGGACTATATTAGGATAGGATCACCCGTGCGGGCTAGATCATTTTTACCGTCAATTCCTTTTCAGAGATCCATCGAATTTTCCTTCCATTCAACCGGGATTTCTTCCCCTTTTTATCAAATATATCAATATTTCATCAATTTTCATATAATGAACATTCAAATCATATTCACATCAATAACAAACATTTCAAGCATTTAAGAATATAATTCAAGTTACACAAACTTACCAGGCTAAATTGTAGAAATATCAAAATTCAGGGACATTTTGATAATTTTCTATTTTCCTCAAATTTCCACCCAATCTTGATCTAAATTAATATTTCATTCAATTTATTAATTTAAATAATAAAATAATTCATTTCATACAATTTGGTCACTTTTTGACATTTTAACAAATTTACCCTTAAAATATTACTTTTATTCAATTTAATCTCTGAACCTAAAACATGTAAATTAGCCATTTTTAATGAAAATTCATGCTAGTTGAATAATCGTATATTTTCCTCCTCCTCTCCATTCCACATCCTTAATGTATATAACATGCTTATATGTAACATTATATATAATTTCACTATTTACTTAATTGTTCATTCAAAGCTGTCCACTTGAGTTATAGTCACTAAATTATTTATATCTTGAGCTACGCAACTCCGAATTGAGATCCGTTAATTTTATATGAAACTAGACTCATATATCTTATTACTATAAAATTTTAAGAATTTTTGGTTTATCCAATAAGTACAGTTTATTCTTTAAAGTTTCCCATATTTCACTGTTTGACAGTTCCGACCCCTCTTCACTAAAAATTAATTATCTCTTTGTACAGAATTAGTATGATGTCCCCGTTTGTTTCTATTGAAAATAGACTCATTAAGGATTTTAAAAATATAAATTATAACCTATAATTATTTTTGTAAAATTTTTAATGATTTTTCCAAGTCAGAACAGGGGAAACCCGAATTCATTCTGACCTTATCTTACAAAATTTATTATATCTCATGATTTAGGGTCTGTTTGTTTGGCAGTAAAATGTTTTCCGTAAAATGATTTCTGGAAAATGTTTTACTTTTCTGTAAAATAATTTACTGGAAAATATTTTCTGGTGTTTGGTAAATCTGTGTAAAATATTTTCTACTGTTTGGCAGATTTCCTTAAAATATTTTTCGGAAAAGTTATTTTTACATATATTTTACATATATTAATATATATTTATTAATATATATTAATAAATTATTTTTACATATATAAATTTTTTGAAAGTACCACTTAAAATGAAAGCATGAAAAATGAGTTTTCTTGTAGGAAATTGTGAAAGAATTGTAACTAATGTGTTGAATCATGAGTTTGATTGGTGCAAGATTTTGTTATATATTATTAGGTTATCTTTCCCGTTAATTAATTAATCCCTCATTATATATTTAATCAAGAATTTGAATGGGAAATTTGAATGGAATTCATTTAAAAATCAATATATTATTAGGTGCAAATTTGAGGATTTGGATGAAAGACGCAAAATTTGTTGATGGAGTAACTCAAACAAATAGAATTTCAAGATATGCTAATGGTCTCCTACATGCTCTTAAACATGTTTAGCATGTTACCAACTCATTTCACAAACAATTTGCATATGAAAACGAGTCCAAAATCTCAAGCATAAAGTCTCTTATACATTAGCATAAATTTCACTGCAGCAAAAAATGATGAACCAGACATTAGCTAAAAAACTTATACATGCACATCAATAAAATCCTAATTGCCTTTAAACCTAGTGCTTGCCCATTGCAACTCCTGAGCCTAATCCATAATCAGAAGGCAAGGGATCAATGCCACCAGTTTCACCCTAATCTTCAACACCATAAAAACCAACAGCTTTCCCTTTATTACCTCCATCAAAGCTATCAAACTCATTACTAGAAGAACTCAACTTCCATAAACATTCAAATCACCAAAAGACAACACATCATTCCCCATGTTAAACTGCAAAGGAGAATCACCTCAATACTTCCTTTTAATCCATTAACTCAACGCTAAAACTAAACCATGGAATCAATTATAATGCAAAGGACTAAAAGCATTAACAATTTATTCCAGTAAATAAGACCCACGGCATTCAGAATATCATAAACTACAAAAACATCTACATACCCTGCGTTTCTTATGCGTTACAACTAGAAGAGGAGGAATAAGTGAATACAGATCACACAATGGTCTTGTAAGTGCTGAAAAAGTTGGGTGCTCAATAGCCCTGCAAAAAAGTAATATATCCTTGAAATAACTAAACAAATAATATTGCTTAACATCCATTCTCAAACATTAAGCACCTCAGGATAAACTGCATTTGAAATTCAATTAGCATAACTCAAACATCCATATCATTCATTAGCAGGAGCTTAGGAGGAATTGCAATGGAATACACTATTTGCTAGTATGCTTAACATAAAAGAATCTACTGTCTCCATGAAAAAAAAAGGATTATTTAGTGCACCACTGGTGAAGCTAAAATCTCCACATGGGACGCTACTAATTTGCTACATGCTTATTAAGTACACAATTACTATCCTATATGCAAGCCAAACAACCGAGACAACCACAAAAGACTCAAAGAAAAGTAGGCGAAAGAATGTGAAAGACATGGGTGGTGAAGGAAGCTCCAGGCGGTCCACAACCACCCAGGAGTCGGATACTTTGTCCGAGGCAGGGTCCCTAATCAGTTGTGATTCAGAGTTTGTAGAAGGGGAGGGTAATTGAAATGGAGAAATTCCTGATTTTCTTTTTCTCTGTATGTAAACATATTGGTTGCTAGACCATATTTTTGCTTTAGTGGAAATCAAGAAGAGTGTCGTGAAACTAGTAGGCAAGAAGGAAACAACGAAGCAAGATGGTATAAGGAAGCAGTTGAAGGTAAAAGCTATTATAATTGAGAGAAGAGCTAAAACATGCACTGTTTATCAAGTGTATTCACAACCTCTCATGAAAGAAAAAATACCAAATATTCTTCTTTTTCTCTTCTTATCTGGTCTCTAAAATTGGAATCAAAGCTATAACAATTCCACTCAAAAAAGGGCAAACAATAGAAACACAAAATCCAAATCCTAGTAATATAAACTGTCTCCAAGAATTTATTGGTATTTCTTCGGTGCCTTTTTCATGCATTTTTTAAATGAACCCAAAGCATCCCTTCAGAAAAAAGATTCACTCTCTCAAGGCAGTGGATCAAAAACTCAGAAATCAAAAGGAAGAAACAAAATAAGCCTGTTGCAGAAATACCGATATCATTGTAATTCAGCAAAAATAAGCAAGATTTATAATCATGTACTTAATAAATGAATCGGGTCAATCGCATATACTAACTGAAGCTTTAAAGGTAGAAATGTTGAGATTTTTATAGTGAAAATAGCAAGAAAATTAAAAGGGAAAGCTTCCCTTTAGTGAAGAAGTGGGGGTTGAGTGGTGTAGGGAAGAAGAGTATGAGTTTTCATCCTTTTTCCAATTTTTGAAAAATCCAGCAAAAACCATCAATTTCATAAAAACTTGAAGCTTTTGGGTAACTCACTGACAGATCTATGGAGCAGAGAGATGGAGAAGGAAGATGAAGCTGAGAGACAGAGATGGCGAGGCAAAGATGAGGAGGAGAGGCGGAAGCTTTGAGGAATGAAAAGTGTCTGCTGCTTAGAAGAGAATGGAAAATGTCTGCTTAGAGAAGAATGGAAAATGTCTTACCAATTTTGAAGCCGTAAGACATTTTCCGGAGGAATGGGTTTGATTTTACCGTGTTTTGGAAAATGTTTTACTAAAGGATATCATTTTCCCCCAAACAAACACCGGAAATGGTGTAAAACGTTTTCCGGAAACCATTTTACAGCAAACAAACGCACCCTTAGAATTCCATTACTTACACCGTTTCTTCTATGAGAAACTAGACTCAATAATATTTAATTCCATGTTTTATTCATACTCTAATTCGATTTCCACAATTTATGGTGATTTTTTAAAGTTAACCTACTGCTGCTGTTCAAAACTGTTTTAGTGCAAAATGTTGATTACTAATTTATAACACCCTTATTCCCTTTCTCTATAATATTTCCCATCACTTTCTCTTATTTTCCTTCACTAATATATCAAGAACATAAGACTTTATTTAATAAAACTCTACTATAACATCATTTCCATGCTTTTTCAATAATATCAAACTTAAAAATATATTGAAATCTTGATGCTCTTACCTTGTGCTATTGATTTCAATCTTTAACTTGATTTTCTCTCTCCTCCTGCTTCTACTTCTTGAATCTAACTTGATATTCTAGCTCCTCATAGTCTCCTTATCAATTTTCTCTCTTGGTGGCTATGGAAATTTCTTTGATTTCTAAGTGAAAATAGTGAATTTTGGGTTGGAGGACCAAATTGTAAAGAAAGAAAAACTTTCTTTCTTCTCTTCTCTTCTAATGTGAAATGCATGGAAAAATGGTGGAATGGATGATTCTTCATCTTCCTTTTCTTATATATACTAAATAAAATACTAATAAAATAATAAAATATCAATTAAAAATCAAATTAAAATATTAATAAACTAATAATTAATTAATTAATTAATCTAAAATATCACTAACATCATCATTGCCTTCTAGATTTCTCTCTCTTTTAATTGACCATTTTACCCTTTATAATATTTAAAATTCCATCCTTGAGTCATCACTTAATTTGGTAAAATTACAATTTAGTCCCTCAAAATTCTTCACCTTTTCAATTTAGTCTTAATTCATCCATTTTCCTTAGTTTCTAGATTATTCCACCCTTAAAATATTTGCACTATTGGTCCTTCAAATTTTTTATATTTACACTTTAACCTCTCAAATCTTGAGTATTTACTCTTAGACAACAAAACTTTTCTCACTTTTACAATTTAGTCCTTTCTTGAATTAATATATAATATACCATAATATACTTCTCAATGTTGACATAACTCAAAATTTCCCCTTTTTGTCACGTTATTTCCTTATTTTTACTATATCGAGGATACTATCTTACTTTCTTACTGTAATAATTTTCAGGGTATTACACATGGCAATAGGGTTATTTGTGCACTTGTACGGGTTTAGCACCTCGGTGCTCTCTGTTTAGTACTTTGGTGCTCTCTACTTAGCACTTTGATGCTCTTTGATCAGCATTTCAATGCTCTCTTTTTAGCACCTCAGTGTTTTTTGGTGTGATGTAGTTACCTATGTTTTTAAGTTTATTTATTAGAGTTCATCGGGCTAAATGATTAATGCAAAAGAGAAATGACATTGAAATGTTACAAGCTTGATGTTCAAAATGGAAATTTGATATTTTGATATCATAAATAGAGTTGAATTGCGGGTTGTATTAAATGGAATAGCGTTTTGATGTTGAATTGCTATATGACTTTTTATGTGACAACTCACCTTATCGTTGTGAAATGCTATGTCAGGAAAATTGTATGAAGTTAATTAGATTGTTATATTTAATTATAATCCAAGGTAAGTTGCTCATTTTAATACCTATAAACTTACTAAGCATTCGAAATGTTTACCTAAAAGTTTTTCCCTTTTTTTGTAGATTGTTGGTTTGCGGAACTCGTCGACCAGCTCACCTCAAAGCTCAGACTATCCAACTATCAATTGGTAAACTTTTGCTCATTTTAAGTTCAATTATGTAACATGTACATAGGTGTTTATATATGTGTTACTTGTGAATGATGGTTTGGTTTAAACCTTGGTTAATGTTTGATTTTGGAAAGCCAATGTTCATATATGCATTAGTGTATGTTTTGGTAACTTGTGTAACTTTGTGCTTGATATTTAAATGGTAAAATGAGTATGAAATGAGGTAGTGTATGTGATGGTAAGAAATGGAAAATACATTGATGATTCTATTGAATTGATTAAGCAAATTTGATATATTTTGTTGTTCAAATGAAGATATCTTGGATAGATTGAATTGAAATGATGTTGTAACGTTTTTGGTATGTATTATGGTATGATCTTGTGCAGCTAAAGGTGTACAATTATGCTCTAAATGCGAAATTGATTAGGTTGACATGGAGTAGGTACCAAATGGCCTAAAATTTATCAAAAACAGAGTTCACGTCGAGACGAGCAACTCTCATCGTCGCAACATCCACCAATAATATATGACATCCTGATGTTGAGACGCTGGATGTCGCAACGTGACAAACTGTTTGGCGACATCACGACGTGGAGAAGGTGACGTCACGATGTCAACCCTTAATTTTTAAAACTTTATATATTGGTTCTAATTCATGCTCAGGTCAACAAAAGAGTTTTCGCAAGCTTGATCAAGGCTCAAATTTAGTTGTGAATCATATTATGAATGTGTTTAAGTCATAAATATTTGTTTGATTGATATATTTACTGTATTTTTACGGAAGTTGCTCCGGCAACAGATGTAACATCCTGTAGCTCGAACCCGATGATCGGGTCTGGTAAGGAGTGTTACAATATAATTGCATAAATCAAAGTTCATGTATCAAATTACACATTGAATCAAAGTTCATGTATAGTTTTGATATTTATCTTTTTTTACCGTAAAAAGAGCTAATTGCACCAAACATCCCCAAACTATAACCTTCATTCTAAATTAGTTGTAACATCCGCGTTTTAACTCGAGACTAGGTACATTGATGGATCGGGTCAAGAATTAGTATAAAATTTTTGAAATATAATAAATAAGAATTTTGAGTATTAAATTAGGAAGTATATAGATCCAATAAGAAATTAGAAAAAAAATAAAAAAAATTCTCTTTAAATAGGAAATTTTAAAATAGATGCATTGATTTAGTTGAAAGAATAAAGAAATTGTTGTGGCCAAAGTAGGAAAAATATTAAGTTAGGAGATATATAACAGTAGAGAAAAGGAATGAATGATTAAAAAGAAATTTAACCAAAGTATTGTCTGAGTCATACTAGGAAATATGAAAGATGAGGAAGGACAAAGTGGTAATTAGCCAAGTGGATATTTATTAGGTGTAATAATGATGGGTAAAAGTAAAAAGATGGATGACTTAAGGACTTAGTAGCAATTTGATCATTTTAATTAAAAAGGTGGGATATTTTAGTGCAATGGTATAGAAAAGTGGAGAAAAGATGTCATCTTTTCTCAAACACCAAACCGTCACTAATTCTTCTTCTCCCCCCAACTTTCATCTAACTTTTCTTTTAATTCCCTTCATGTCCTCCCATCATAGTTGAACCATCCAAGCTTCAAACCTTCATTTTTCTTTGAAATTTCCTTAGTAAAAATAAAAAAAGCTTAAGGTAAGAAATGATGAAATTATCATACCATACATGTTTATTTTTATTAAATAGTATAGGAAAGTCACTTGATTGTGGTTTTTTTTAACATATAAATGTTATATGTTTTATATAAAATTGAAGAGAAATAAAAGAAAGGAGAGGACCTAATTGAAGAAAAAGGAAAAGTGAAGGCTAACCTAATTGAAGAAAAGGGAAAAGAAAAGGCTAAGGAGTGAAGGAATAAGAAAATACATCATCTCAACCTTTCTGTTGTAAGTACTACAAGATTTTTTAAATTATTTTTTTATTTAAATGCTTATATTGTAGTATGAAATTACTTAGAATAGAAATGTAAAATATATATTTAAATTTGTAAATAGATAAAAAAGAGAGATTAGAATATGAAATTATGAAATTTGTAAAGAAAATTATAGGTGGAGAATATGAAATGATATATTGTTTGAACACTAAGCAATGATGTTGTGATAAAAGTATATGTGTGAAAAAGGTGTGATATTTGTGATTTGTGAAATGGGGACTAAATTGTAGATGATGGAGAAATGAGAAATCTTTTTCGAAATATTTATATAAATTATTTAAATGTATGAAATTCAGCTTTAATGCCCAAGTAGATGGAATTTAGAACTACTAGGATATTAGTGGCATGCCATTAAGGGACCTTAGCGCGCTCTCCGATTATTAGCATATTAGTGCTCTCCATTTAGCACATCCGTGCTCTCTGTATAGCATTTCAGTGCTTTCTGTTCAATAGTGCATAATAATGCACCTCTGTATTTGTTCTGTATATCTGTTCTGTTCTATAAAGTCTAATTTGTGCTAAGAATATGAGTTGTGAACAAAAGTGAATCATCAATGTGTGGAGGTAAGTTTAATAACTTACAAAAGGTAAGTTAAATTTCATTAAAGTAAGGTATAGTTGAAGAAACGTGTATGTGTGTAAATATGTCTTAGTTGAATAAGTTTAAAATATTATGTTATGTTTCATTTATCTATTTAATTCTTGTAGTGCTTACTAAACCTTCATCGGCTTAACGTGTTTATTTTTAACGTGTAGGAACAGTTAGACTCGAAGAGGTAGAGTCCGGTTAGGAGATCTCTCATCTCATCACATCCTCAAGAACTTCAAGAGTAGGTACTATATTTTGAATTAAAATGACATGTACATAGGTAGACCAAATGTGTTCTCATGTGTTAGGGACTAAAATGCAAACTCTTGAAATTCTATCTATTTTGGTTTACTTGAAATATTTTGGTCTATATGAAATGAATTAGTGAAACTATAAGTATGTTTGCAAATGTGGTTTGGTAAGTTAAAATACTATGTATAAATGTTTAAATTAAACAGTATCTAGCCAAAACCGTTTTGACACCAAATGTAATAGTCTTATACTAGGTCCATACAATCAGACCGGGTGTATGAGTGTTACATTAGTCCCTAATCTTCAAAATATTCCAATTATATCTCCAAACTCTTGATGATATATCAATAGAAAAGTGTCACATAACTTTTAAAAATAAAAAATAAAAATAAAATAAAATAAGGGAGAGAGAGAGAGAGAGAGAGAACGATAAAGCTTTAAAAACCTCAAAACCAAAATTTTTACAACATTCATTTTCACAATATTCATTTTTCTATTAAAATTTTTATTTTAAATTATACTGCATGAAATATGACGTCTAATTTAATGGTTAAACTAATGATTTTAATAAGAAAATACCTTATTGATATAACATTATTACACTCCTACTCAAGCTAAACATGTGGCGCTTGTGGGAGGTACCAGTTGGGTATCTAAAGTCGGTTCTCCACCTCCCATCAACTGGGCTGTCCTCGATTGCCTAGCCTCTCGAAACCAACCACCCGCTGTAAGATTACTCGTTGATAATGAAAATGTCCCCACTCATTAGGCTTATTGGGTTTCAACGTGAACTCCTTCAAGTGTAAACACTTTCTTCAAGGACCACTAAGACGTACCTGAGCATAATAGCCTCGTTTGAAAAGAAATAATAGAATAGGTTCCACTATACATGTTCCCTCACATGCTCCATGATGATAACCACCTTATCCCGTCATTACTCTCAGTCAAATAGTATTTCCTATAAATACCCTTCAATTCGAAGAGAAAGGAATCTTCTTCTCCCATTAGCAACTTTGAGCACCTATTTCCGACAATTAATCCTCTTAGCCCTCACCAATCTACCTCATCATCCTCTTAACCTTCTTTGGCTCTTAGCCTGTTAAGGTGAACTGACCTCCTTTGGACCACCGCTACCTCTTCCTTTTTTAAGACTTGTATCAACAAACGTCAATAGTTTAATGATGTAATTAGAATCTTTTAAAGTTTAAGGACTAATTTAAAATGAGTGTCTTAGTTTGAGAATATACAATGCAATTATATCTCGTAAAACACCAACTTTTTTGATTGATTAAAACGAACGGAGCCTGATTCACTCTGGTAATCACGTTATTTTGTCGTCTCAGCTAAGGCCACGCCATCAACCATCCTCGGAAACGATCCTTTTGACTGTACCGTACCCTCACCTATACGTATGCAAATGAAAACGACGTACAGAGTCGCAGGTACACTGATTACAGTGAGCCAAACAAATTCTGGGTATTTCATTAGTATCACCACTTGACATTTTGGTAGTATATAACCAACCCACTTTGAGATCAAAGCTGAAAAAAAGAAAAAGGAAAAGAGAGATTGTTTTGTTTGTTTTTTGGGGGGCATATTGATGGATGATGATGAATACCAACATGAAAATCAAGATTGAAGAAGAAGAAGAAGAACTATTTGATGATGAAGGAAATGACCGTCTCCCCATTTCTCAACTTTTCCAGCTCCTTCAACAACGCCAATCCATTTCCATGGTATGCAACTCTCTGCCCTTTTCTCTACTTGCTTAGAACGTGTTATGGTACAAAATAATAAGCAAAACCTGTCATGTTTTATGTATATATATATGATTTTTGTACGTAGCTAAATGGCTGTGTTTTTAGTATTTGTTTATTTTCTTCAGTTACTTATCTCCTTTGTTCTTTTTTTTTTTTTGTTTTCTTGAGCTATCTCTGTAGAATCTTGGATGTATTATTAAGAATCCTCATAGTACGATGTTCTTTGGATTTTTTACTTTTTGTTTTTCCAGTGTTTTTGCTTTAGGAAAACCATATAGGAACTGTAATGTTTTGGGTATAAAGATTCACTTGAATTGAATGCATTTGGTAACAATTAATACCCAAAACCAGAAAATCAGATTTGAGCCAACAAGTATTAGGGTGGTTCGAACCTGTAGACAAGGGAGGGGTAACCACGATTGCCTTGACTGGTAAGCTGGGGTTCATGCATGAATCTGGTTGGTGCATCGTGTGGGAATTATTATTATTTTCTTTTGGAGTGCCCCAAAATAATGGAAACCTGGTTTCCTCAGCAGGAAAATATTCGTGATTGTCGACAGAAAGCTTCCAGGTTGGTCAATTCATTGATAATTTTTTGATTTAGGCTAAATGCTTAGTTAGGACTCAACGTTTTAAAAGTTACTCACATAAATGCCAAAATTTTCAAACTGGTCATATAAGAGCGGAATTTAATTTTTTACTACAAACTGAGGTTAAGTATGTGAAAACTCTTTATTTGAACACTTTCAAAGAAGTTTTACTCTTATTTGACCATTTTGAAAGATTTAACCCTTATTTGAGCACACTTGAAAGGGATTAGCCCTTATTTAACTTGGTCCTTATGTGAGCAACTTGTAAAAAGTTAAGGCCAATTTGGGCATTTAGCCTTCGATTTTTATTGTCTTCATTGATTTGGTTCATCTTTATGTATCCAAAAGGAAGAGACCTAGGGATAAGAACTATAATGATCATGTTGTTAAGGGTACCAAAAGGGTATCAGAACAAGATTTTGCAAAATCCCCTGTAATAGAGAGAGCAGAACAGGTTCAAGCTAATCTTTCAGCTGAATTCCCTAGCTTCTTTAAGATCATGATCCCATCAGTGGTTTGCCGTGGGTTTTGGATGGTGAGTATGAATATATTCATTCCCCCATTGCTTATGGAAAAATAAATCTTTGTGCAATGCATTGATTTTCTTTCTTTTTTCTTTTGGCTGTTAGTCATTACCTAAGGAATTTTGCCAACTGAATCTGCCTAATCATGATGCTACTGTAATCTTGGTTGGTGAAACTGGAAAAGAATACAGAATCAATTTTCTTGTTCAAAGGAAGGCTTTGAGTGGTGGGTGGAAAAAGTTTTCCAAAGAACATGGTTTACTTGTTGGGGATGCTTTAGTTTTCCATTTGATCAGGCCTTCCAAGTTTAAGGTATTGTCTCATATATATATACATATACATATAAAAATATATAAGGTAAAAGTACCATGAAGTTCCTTATACTAGGAGTTAGATTATATTTAACCCTTTTTTTTAAAATGGCAAATTAGTCCATATACGTTAGATCAAATAGCAAACCGGTCTTTTTTGTTAAAATTTTTATCCATTTCTATTATTAAAAATTGGCATGACCGATAGAATAACCAAAGCGTGCTACGTGTACCTTATGTTAACATATAAGGGTCAGTTTTTAATAGTAAAAATAGATGAATTTTTTAATAGAATAACCAATTTACTTCTTGATCTAACATATAGAGGCTAATTGACCCACTTTTTGAGTAGAGAGTAAAATGCAATTTGACTCCTAGTACTAGAGCTTCCATGGTAAATTTACCATATAACAATTAATTGATGCCATTAACCATTGCAGGCACTGAATTAAATAGTCAAGCTTGACCTTGGGGGTCATCTAGAGGTGCGGTCGCCTAGGGCCCAAGGCTGAAAGGAGTTCAAAATATTGTTTTTCAGTTTTTAAGAGGCCCACAAAAAATTTTTTAAACTTTTTAAAGTAAAAAAAAAAAACCCAACCTTTAAGGGCCCCAATTTCTTTTTTTAGCTTTTAAGGGCCACAAATTTTTTTTACCAACTTTTAAAAGACCTAAAAAATTTCTCTCTAACTTTTAAAGAACCTAAAACCCCATTTTATTGTTTTGCCTAGGGCCTAAAAATGTTAAGAACGAGTCTAGAATAGTTAACTAACTAAAATAAGGTGTAGAACACATTTACACAGGGTACTCAAACTTGGGACCTCAACCTTGTTATTGAGCCAATGTTTTTTAGTTTCATGGAATTATAAACTAAGTTCTCTATTTAGAAACTTTTATTTGCCTAATAAAGACAAAGAGTCCATGAGCTAGAATAGAGCCTAAACTCCTACTTCAAATGCTTCATTTCTAGAAGTGATTAAAAATTTGCCGGCTTTGTTGAAAATTTCCATAAAACATCTCTTCTTTTCTCAAAATTTCAGGTATATATTGTGAGAATGAATGGCTTAGATGAAATAGATGCAGCTCTTGGCCTACTCAGATTACAAAGCAGTGCAAATCAGACAGGCATTTGTAAGTGATCTACTCATCAACTGTGCTTCATTACCATGCATATGTAGAGTTGATTTCAGTTTGGTCCTTTAACAATTACCATGCATTGACTGTGAATTGAATACAAAAGATGCTGCAGGAAAGAACAATTCAAGGCCTTTTTGCAATGATATAAATCAATATGAAGTCCATAAGTATGGCAGGTCTTTTCTTAGGGCCCAAGAAAACCAGTCAGAAAATGGCACTTTGGATGTTGGCTCCAGTAAAGTGGAAGGCATTAGGTTTACTAAGACTGTTAGCATTGCAGATGCCATTAGAGCTTCCGAGATTTCCACCCTGCGATCTGGTTTCGTGCCGTGGGACAACGCTTTGAACAGCTTCGATTTTCTAGGAACCGATGTTGGTTCTTTACACAAAAGGGTACGCCATGTACTTAACCATACTTTTGAATCAAAACCGGAACTGAAATTGAAGTACAAGGAAGCCAAACTCGAGAGAGCTTATGCAGAACAAGAAACAAAGTCTCTCGAATCGGATCTTTCGGGGAAAAAAGAGGAAATGCAAAGGCTGGATGCTGAAATAGATGCTTTGACAGTGAATGCCAAGAGATATGAACTAATGTTTGAAGCAGCTGCTAATGCTCCATGGTGATTGACTGTTGAGAAACATTTTACTCTCTATATATTGCATACCATTAATGCTTTAGCTATATACCAATGCTACACCTCAACCATTCATCATTCTATAGGAAAATATTAACTGGCACTTGCTTTTTCTTTGTTTCTTTGAACTAAATATTATATAGTTTAGGAATTTTAGGTGATTAATGCATAAGAGATACTTCAAAGTTCTGGGAAATTTTGACAGTTCTTGAAATCATATTCATAGTCTAGACTTTAGTGTGCTTTAATTTTCTGAATGTTCTTTGCTTTTGACTTATGGATATTGTAGAAGATGGTAAACTCTTTTATACATAGATAAATAGATAGATTGATTGAAATTCTCTCTTTGGTGTTTTTGATGATTAAATTTAGTTAAATTTTGCTATTAGTCTCTCTTCTAGACATAAATTATGTATTTAATTTCTATACTTTAATTTGATATTTTTTATCTTCCCATTTTTCGAATTCGAAATTCAATGTTGACCAAAAAATAATAGTTAAATTCATTAAGTTATACTATTTTTAAAATCTTATGCAGTAAATATATTATCAATTAGAGTAATAAGTAACGCTGTTTTCATATAATTTTCGCTTAAATTCCTTTTCGCAATATGAAAATTTAAATATTTTAACTTAAGACATCTTCATTATTTGAATGGTGGCATAATTAAATCTGAAATTAATATAATTGGTTGATGATGATGTCAAAATATTTAAATTTGAATTTTAATATATAGATTTTTTGTTTCCAAATTAAACTTCGAGTAAAAAAAAATAAAAAGTGATTAAAAATATTACATTTTTGCAACACCCAGGTTAAAAATATTTCCTAAAATATTACCTGTCAAAACCTAAATATATCGATTTAAGACCGAAATAGTACCTATTAACTATATTCGATTAAGTCTTAAATTAATTTTATTATAATTCGAACACAAATTGTATTTAATCGTCAATTAAATCTTAACTCAACATTACAATGAAAGTTAAAATTATAGATAAAAATAGACCAGCGACCATAATTTTGTGCACTAAAAACCAAAATTCCAAAACTAATCCTCTTCATGATCAACTAAAATTTTATCGCTGACAAAGATTCCTGAACAATCCAAAACATGTCTGAAAAAAAACCCAAGATCAGAGCCATGAAAAAAAAAAAATTTACAGCATCAAATCAAAATTATATAGCTTCTTTAACCCATACTATAGTAGTATTACTAAAAACATCACTTAATTCATTTTCTTTTATGTCAGGAACATAAAACGAAGACCAAAACTATAGCCCCTGAAAGACCAAGCAAAACCTGAAAAAAGAAAACCAAACACCCAGAGCTTTCAAAACAGTACCAGGTTCGTAAATTTCCCCAGTTTCAAGCCTTTTCCTTTTGTTTCTTCCCTGTATTAGTGATCCAAGTTTCTGATTACACTGTGAATCTGTTTGTTCTAACCAAAAAGATTCCCATCATCACAGTGAAGAAGCTAATGGGAACCAAAATAGATGAACCTCAGATTCCTGAAATGTCGTTGGATCCTCCTGAAATTACTAACCCACAAGTAAGAAAACCCTGTTTTTCCGACATGATTTTTGTTTCATTTCCTTGATGTTTGTTAGATTTAGGTTATATGTAAGAAAATAAATCCTGGGTTTGCTTTTGTTTTTTCTCTTTTGTTTTAGATAGCTAGGAAGATTCACAGTGTTACATGCACAGATGGTTTTGGGTCATTTTTGTTCCTATGTCAGGACCATCAGGAACTTGGATCTTTTTGTATCCCTGTGAACAAGACAGGGTCGAAGATCTTTTACTAGGATGTCATTGTTTAAGCAGTTTAGTTGCTAAGTTAGCTGATGATGTTCTATTAACACATCAATGGCAGCTCCATTTGTATTCTGGTACTGGTAGTGCTTAATTAGTCATTCCCAGAGTTGTAGTAGGTTTCCCTTTCCGATTTCTCATCGTCATCGCACTGTTTTCGTGCTAAGAACTTGTTTGTAACAAGACAGGGTCGAAGATCTTTTCCTAGGATGTTGCTAAGTTAGCTGATGTTCAATTGACACATCAACGGCAGCTCCATTTGTATTCTGGTACTGGTAGTGTGCCTAATTAGTCATTCCCAGAGTTATAATAGGTTTCCCATTCCGGTTTCCGATCGTTGCCACGCTGTTTTTGTGCTAAGGAATTGTTTGGAACATCTCAAACTCGTAATCGAGCCTCACTTGAAACCTCAGGATTGATGAACATCGGGATAGTTTTCAAACATTGAGCTGATTGACATCAATGGCTGCTCCATTTGTATTCTGGTAGTGCCTTATTAGCCATTCCTAGAGTTGTAATAGGTTTCCCGTTCTGGTTTCCTATCGTTGCACTGTTTTCGTCCTAAGAAATTGCTTGGAACATCTCGAACTCGTAATCCGGCCTCGCTTGAAACCTCAGGATTGATGAACATTGGGATAGTTTTCAAACATTGTGCTGTTTTTTTTGTCTATGAATGATCAGCTATGAGCTTATCTGCACCATATGTTCAAATGCTTGTCTCTCGGTTTAGGATTTGCCTCATGTTAATTCCTTGCTGTGAATAAAAGAAGGATCTGATCGATGTTCTTTGATCGTGTCTGTAGCCTAATGTTATGGAGCGGGTGGAGGAGATTCAAGCGAATCTAGCTGGTAGATTCCCGAGCTGTATGAAGACCATGGTTCGCTCGAATGTTACACATGGATTTTGGCTGGTGAGTGTCGAATATATTTGTGAATTGGTTAGGAATGATATTATGTGTTAGAAGTTCTAACTCTTGGTTATATGTTGACAGCATCTTCCTATGCCTTTCTGCAAATTGCATATGCCAAAACAAGATACGACCATAATTTTGGAAGATGAAAGTGGGGAAGAATATAAAGCATCTTACATTGCACAAAGGACGGCATTGAGTGCCGGCTGGAAAGCATTCTCGGCTGATCATAAATTAGTCGAGGGAGACGTTCTAGTTTTCCATCTGGTTGGTTCTTCGAAATTTAAGGTACACGATTTGATTTATTTCTCTTGTACTTGTATGTCCTATAATGTGTTTTTGAATCCTTTAGCATATGTTCTTATAGGTTTACATAGTCCGAGCATTCAAATCTAGTGAAGTAGATCGATGTTTTAGGTCACTAGAAGTGGATATCCAAGCGAAGCCAATTCGTTCAAGTATGTTCTCTTTGAACTTCTTTCTTATTTAATAAGTTCTAAGTCCATTAACGTTGTTGATCCGATTGTTTTGGCCTTTTTCTACGGTGATTTTGAAAGTTCGTATGAAGAGGACAAAGAGACCCTCTAAGAAGGCCAAGTGTTTGGAGCTTCTCCCACTCGACCCACCAGATGACAATGTCGAAAATAAGAGTCTAATGGTATTAGACACCAATAGTGAGCATTTAACCGATCGATATGATAATGACAACAAGGATCCTAGCTCGGGTCTCGACGATGGTATCAAATCTTTGGCGTCCGTTATTGATTTTAAAGAGATCAAAAGCATTGACAACTTCATCATTATAGTGAACGGTTCGAGAATAGACTCCGAGCTTTCAGAGTACCATAGAACTAAGTACTATGAGCTTTGTTGTAGTCAGAACTCGTTCCTCCACGATAATCTTCTCGAGAGTATTAGTAGTAAATTGGCACTTGAAATAATCACACAGATTATCAACATTGCAGAAGCTATTAGAGCCTGTAAAATTTCTACCTCTCAAGCAGATTATACTCTTTGGGACAAGACTCTAAAAGGCTTTGAGTTATTAGGCATGAATGTCGGGTTTCTTCGAGCTAAATTGAACCGGTTGAATACCCTTTCCTTAGAATTACAGCAGGGTGTGAATATGGAGAGGTGTAAAGAGCAAGATCACATGAAAGAAGAGAAAAAATCACTTGAACAGAAGCTTGTGAAACTCAAAGATGCTATGCATAAGCTCGATACCGAGATAGAAACCTTGAAAGAAAACGCCGAGAAATATGAGCTTATATTTCGGGAAGAGGTTACAGCCGCATGGTGATAGTTCATGTAAGTGTCACGGGCCGAAACTTTAGTCAAGCAACCGGATGGACCGTGACATATATAGGGAAGTTGTTGTAGAAATATTTTTAAGTCTTCTATTTGCCTATTGAAAGGGACTTCAATGGTGTTGAAAAATGAAGAAGCTTTCATCAATATATATTCCATTTGGTTGTATCCTACTGTGTACGTATATTTTCACGTATTATATCGTATTTAAGATATTATATATTTATGGCATAATGATGAATTTAACCTTTAGCATTTATATCTTTTGTCAATTTGGTCCTTATTCTTTTTCTTTTTTTACTTCAATTTTGCTCTCAACCTTTTAAAAAGAGTCAAATTTGATTATCAACCTTAGAGGAAATTCTAACTAAAACATTAAATTTTTAAGCATGGCAATCAATGTGTACTTTATGTTTTTTTTTTATGAAATAATCAAACTATTTATTAACATGGCATTTAAGATAAATAGTATCATGTTAGCATAAAGTACACGTAAATTGTGATACTATGTTAGCATCGTTAAAAAATTAATGTTTTAGTCAGTAATTTCGTTAAAAAAAGTTATTTGACTTTTTCTGAAAAGTTAATGATCAAATATAACTAAAAATAATAATGGTCAAATTGATAAAATATGTAAATGTTGAGGGTTAAATTTTATGAAATATATTTAACTAAATAATTTTAATATTCACATTGGTACTTATATTTTCTTGTTTAGATTGCTACCGAATTTGGTTTCCGTCACACATTTTAGTCTATTTTTGTAACTTCTTGAAATTTGACAACGTGGACCTATCATGTTTAGACACATGGCACAAATGTGATGTACTTGTCCCATGTAATAACTTGATTGGTCCATAACATCCAATTTTAATGGAGTTACAAAATGGACTAAATGTACTATAGAAGTTAAATTCAGGTGCCAACTTAAAGGAAAAACATAAATACAATTTAAATTTAGGTAAACTGCATCTATGGTAATTAAATTACTTATAAGTTTACATTTCAGTAATTTAATTTTAAAAAATTACAAAATTATCACTGAACTATTTGAAAATTTTTATTTAAGTCACTGGGCTTTTAAAAAAATTATTGTATGGTCACCGCTTATACCAATCAAAGGCTCTTATTCTCCTTATCTTCTATTGTTCAGTTTTTTTTCATAAAACAGTTTTGAGCATCACAAATCTACAAACCAGAATCTAAATAATTTTCTTTTCAAATCTTCGACATTGGCCGTCAGATCAACTTGGACTTAATGTATATTCTTCTACTTATTAATGGGTACTGATCCACATTATCATTATTGAATCATCGCTTGAAACTAACTAGTCAAACTTTAAAAAAAAACTTAATAACATAATAACTTAAATAAAAATCTCCAAATAGTTTAACAACTTAAATGAGATTTTTTAAATAATTTAATAACTATTTTGTAATTTTTTAAAACTGAATGACTAAATCGTAAAATATATATGTTTTTTCCATTTTTCATTGTCGCTTCAAAGCAACCCTTTTAACGTTGAAGGAAACCTTTCTTTAGAAGCAAAGCTAACAAAAACAAAAGAAAAATAAAAGAGAACTGTATATAACTATTAATGACGTTTCTTTTCACTGTCGCTGTATATTTATTTAACTAAAATCAAGCAAGCTGCCAAATAAAAGTTTATAATTGTTTTTCCGACTTATAAATTGTGATAATATAATTTTTGTCCAGAATTTGGTAATTAAGTCTATTTTGGTATTTATATTTTTTTGATCGTTGTTGAATTTAATAAGTAGATCTTTTTAGTCCTTAAATTTAAAAAATATAAAAATTTGATAATGTGGTATTCTGAGATTGTGCCACATCATCACCTGAAAATTAAAAAAAAGTATATAAAATTTCAAGTGATATAATGTGGTACAATCTCAAAGTGTCACATCCATAAATGGCTGGATAGGTCAAACTACGGATTCTCAATTCAACTAGTTTGATTAGTTCGATCGTAAAACCAACAAAAATTAAATAAATAATTAGAAAGTCTTAAGAATTTTAAAAATATAAAAATTTTATTAAACCGATTCAACTTGTTTAACTTTCAGTTTTGTCTCGATTTTTTTTATTTTTACTAGTTTCAAGTAGTTTCCGAGTCAATCGATTCAACCCATTTTTTTGGACCGTTATATCCATAAACTTTTGGTCTATCCAATCTCTTGTTACAAAATCTAAGTTTATGAACCAAAATAGATCTAGTTGCCAAGCTTAATGATCAAAGTGAACAAAAAAAATACAAGTTCTAAAGTGGACTTGCGAAGGGGCAAAAAAATTATACTATCCCTTGTTAATACCATAGAAGCTGATATTTTTATTTTCGGGTTAATTTCTCCAGATATTCTTCAACTATAACCCAAATTTTAAATTGGACCCTAAGCTTTAAAATATTTTAATTGAGGGTTTAAAAATATTATCGTATCAATCGAATTATTTCTTCATCTAGATGTTATATTGGGTGATAAAAGCTAGGTAGAATTCAATCTTGATTATATTTAAATATATTAATTAAAATATAAATACATTTATACTTATTGTATGAATAATTCGAATTAATGTGTCAAAAAACCCGTTTAAAATTTTATCCCCCTATTTTTTTAAAAATAGTTATTAATAAATTATACAATTTAATTGTATTTGAAAGTGTAATTGATAATTTAAAATGAATTTCATTAATTTATTAAGCAATTTATATAATTTCTTTTTATTTATTCCTCAAATATAATTAAGGATTTACGTATTTATAATATACATTCCTTTTTCTATCGCTTATTTTTATTTATCGTTTTAGATAATCTAATTCTTTTAATTAGTTTAAATTTAAAATTAGTGTTTTATTTATATTAAAATTTGATGATGTGTTGATTAATTACTATTTAATTATCGATAATAAATTTTAAACTCAAATAGTATTTTAAATTATTTTCTAAATAGACACTTTGAAAGATAATAATAATTAACTTATACTTAAATTATACAATTTTTTGGGTTAATTCATCAAACATCCCTAAACTGTCACCCAAATTCTAAAATGGTCCCTAAGGTTTAAAGCATTCTAATTGAATTATTAAAGTATATGTATTGTATCAATCGCTGTATGGATTATCGAGAAGAGAGGAGCCGTGGTGGTCTCCCCCGGACCGCCCAGATCCCACGAGTGAATGGAAAGTTGGATTTACATTGGATCTCACCTGAATCGCCCGATCTATCCTCTTGAGGAGAAGTTTGGTTTCAAACCCCGGTTCGAACAGGAGAAGTATGCCATGCTAAAGTGCCTTGGATGATCCACATCTCAGGGTCAAGCGTTGATGAGCACATTGAACTATCCATGTGGCTGAGAGCCTTCACAGCCTAGGCACAATGACGCAATTATCAGTGGCGCGCTTTACCACTGAGCTAATAGCCCGTCGTGCAGGCCTCCCGCTGGGGGCCGGCTATGCCAAAAGCGAGAGAAACCCCATCCCTCTCTTTCCTTTTTACGCCCCTATGTCGCCACATGGAAGGGACCCAGGGACGTAAAAGGAGATCTTATCAACTTGTTCTGACTTAGGATAATAAGCTCATGGACTTGGTCTTACTTCACTATCAAGAAACGAAAGAAGGCTTCCATCTTCAAGTTTAATTCAGATGTAGCTCGCTTCTTTTTGGGTGTAAAGCAGAGTCAAACCAAAATACCCAACACGTGCAAATACATGGACAACTTGGATTTAACGTGTTAAAAAGACAAAATGAATGAAATTTAGGAGTCTTTCTTTTTGAACATTTTGGATCTGACACAGTATTTACAATCAAGGTTGTTTGAACTGATTGAATTAGTCGGTTGAATTGGTTAGATCGAGAATCGATGGGGTATTAGTTTGGAGAAGGGAATTGAATCAAATTTTTCATATTTTATTTTTAATTTTTAACAAGTTTTAATCAAATCTGACAGGTTGATCAGATTGGCAAACAACAGTTTGACCGATTCGACCACTAGTCTAGTTTTGAAAACCTTGTTTACAATTCAATCCATATCTTTTAACGTCATATTTGAGCTGATATTTAATATACAAGCTAACAGATAGACTCACGGAAGAACATGATCGATACTATATTGATACTTTGAGAACTCAATTAAAACACCTTGAAGTTTAATACCAATTCAAAATCTAAACTATAGTTAGAGGATTTATGGTGTAATTAACCTTTTAACATCAATATTTTATATATAAAAACTGGGAATTTTACACGCAACTTCAACTATGGTTCCGCAGGCAGCCCATAAAATAATTACCCTAAAATGAAATTTTGCATGTGTGCACAAAACAGCTGGATTTTTACAAATTGCACGTCCGAAAGCGACAGGTACGTCTCCGATTCTCAAAAATAGCAACGCAAAATCATTGAATTTTCATCCAAAAATCAATCAAAATCCCTTTGAATTGAATCTTTTTTTAAAAAAAAAATTTTCTCTCACGAAAATCCCCGATTTTATTTCTCTTCGCTTTCGCGCTCTAGATGGAAGTCACAATCTTCCATCACGAGCACATAATTCACCGTTTCCAAACCCTAATTTCACCCTAGACCGAGAAAGGGGAAAAAAAAGAGAAAGAAACTCTCTTGGTTTGACCAATTCGCTGCGAATTTGGATTGAAACGGCGGCGAATTGAGGAAAGGACGAGATGTTTGGCGCGTGGAATAATTTTGCGAAATCGGCTGAGGCGGTGGTTTCCCGGTGGGCGGTGAAGAGAGTGTTTAAATTTTTGCTGAAGAAGAAGCTTGGACAATTTATTTTAGGGGATATTGATTTGGACCAACTCGATGTTCAGCTTACAGAAGGCACCATCCAGCTCTCTGACCTCGTCCTCAACGTCGATTATCTTAATCGGAAGGTACGCTTTGTATTTTTTTATTGGTTTATTTCAAAACTTGTAATGAATTATGAGAGTAAAAATGCTTGATTATGATTAAAATTTAAATTATGGGTTTTTTTTTGTTGGCAAAATGTGATACGGGGTGCTATGGCTGTATATTTGGGCTTTTACATTTATAAGTAGTGCGAAATTTGAACAAGGAAAACGGAAAGGAAGAAATACGAAACAGTCAGTAATCAAGTAAATTCCGTATTGCTTTATTTTGAAATTTGATAGACAATATTAGGCTGTAGGTTTTGAGTGCGACTTTGTAACTAGGGGTTCTTGGCAAGAATATTAATGAAACACAGTGTAACTAGGGGCAGTATTCTCATACATTAAAAAAAAAAACATTTTTAGCATTCTGTTGCTTTCTTATGGTTATATTGCTCTTTCTGCGCTTGATTGCCAGATTGGTCCAGCAGCATCTTTGGTCATAAAAGAGGGGTCTATAGGCTCTTTATTAGTTAAAATGCCTTGGAAGGGTAAAGGATGTCAAGTTGAGGTTGATGAACTTGAGCTGTTGCTTGCCCCTTGCTCGGAGGATCATTTATCAAGTGCAGATGAGACTTGTAGTTCCAATGATGATGGTAATGATTATAATTACACTGACTTAGGGAAATTTTCAAATGAAATGGCAGGAAGTCATAGGAATCCTGATAATGTCCATGAAGGTGTAAAGACAATTGCAAAGATGGTAAAATGGTTTCTTACAAGCTTTAATGTAAAGATTAAAAAGTTAATAGTTGCATTTGATCCATCTCTAGAGAAGGGTGAAGAACTGGGCTTCCACAGGACTTTGGTGCTTCGGATATCAGAAATAGAATGTGGAACTTGTGTCTCTGAAGATGCTAGTTTAGGTGATGAAGATAGAGATCACAGTTTTCTTGGAATTAGCCAACTTACAAACTTTGTTAAATTCCATGGAGCTGCACTTGAGCTTCTTCAGATGGAGGATGTTGACAATAAATCTTGTGCTTCACACACATCAGGAATGACTTTTTCTGGATTGCAGTCGTGTTCTCCATCAAATGCTGCTATTCGAATCCTGTCAGGGAAAGGAGGTGGATTTTCAGGGAATTTGAAGCTTAGCATTCCCTGGAAGAATGGTTCCTTGGACATTCGCAAAGTGGATGCAGATGTTTCTATTGATCCAGTAGAATTAAGATTTCAACCTAGCATAATTAAATGGTTCTTACTTTCATGGGAAACTTGCAAGAAGTTTGACAAGGTTGAGAAGAGTATGCACTATGAGACAGCAGACTCTATATACTTAAATTCCAATTCTCAATTCCAATCACCAGCACATGCTTCTGCCATGGCTGTCATTGATGAAGTTGTAGAAAATCATGGAAGGTTTTCTGCAGACTGTACTTCCTTGCGTGTTCAAGAATCTGTCGATGAAGTATTGCTACCTGGTTCGCGTTTTATACCTAATTGGGTACCAATTTCCATTGGTAAAAACAAGAGGGACCGTGTTGGAGAAGAAGCTGACTTTGGTGCAAGGTTGGTCCCAGTTTCTGCACAATTAAAATTTATGAAGAGTTTTTCTGAAAGGAACTAATATCATAAGCTTCTAAGGTTTTATTTAGAAACCTATATATCATATCTACGAGTAACAAAATTTAGAGAATACAAAAAGAAAAAAGCACCGTCTAGCTTGCATGTAGTATTTACTGTCATTGTTTCGCATGTTATCTCTGTTCATAAAAAAGAAATCTTAAGCATTTCTAATTCGAATCTTAAAGAACATTTTCTAAAAATTGCTTCAATGGTTCTGCATTGACTATTACTGAGTATGAAATATGAATGAGGGAGAATTTAATGCTGAAACTTACCTCCTAAGATTATGCATTGTAATCTTTTCAAATGCGATTCTTCTAACCTATTGAGTTTCTTGCCTCTTCATAGTGTGGACCAATTTTTTGAGTGTTTTGATGGAATGAGAAATTCACAATCAGCTTTGGGAAGTAGTGGAATGTGGAACTGGACATGCTCTGTTTTCAGTGCAATAACTGCTGCTTCCAGCCTTGCATCTGGATCTTTGCATATTCCTTCTGGTATGTGCTCTGTTTTCCTCTTCCATTGTGCCTGATTGAAATTCAATTCTTTTAGAACAGGTTAAGGGATTTAAGGAATAATTCTTTGTAGGAAAGAAAGAGCCAAATAAGTTAGGGTTACATACATCCTGTTTTAATCAACAGTGCTTGTTGGTGTATGAAAGGAAGACCTCTGGTTAACGTCCAGGAGGTATTAACCCACTTTGAGCATGATGGAGATTTGATCTTGGTGCTCACATACGGTCATAAATAGAGGCTTCAGAGCATAATTTGATCAATATAATTGACACTTGTCACCGAAGTAGTGGGAACTTTGTTATTGTCATTGTTGTTTCTTGTACTTCCTGATAAACAAGTATTTCAGGCTTTGGCCTGTGTAATTTGGTTTGACATGTGCTTTTCCTTGTTTCTAAACAGAACAGCAGCATGTTCAAACTAATCTTAAAGCAGCCTTTGCTGGAATTTCTATTGTGTTGTCCTTTCATGATGAAGATCTGGATCTTTTGTGTGATCTAATAGATCTCAGTTCAAACATTCATTATTTGGGCATAGAATGCAGGGATATCTCTGTTCTCGTGCAGGTAATATTTTGTTTGGAGAGGTCCTTTTCTGTTCCGTCTTATTTTTGAAACATAATTTTATGTTTGTTCTTCATGACAGAACAACACTAATTTGAAATATGCGTGAGCTTAACAGGTATGTCCTCAAGAAATGAGGTTTGAAGGAACACTGGTGCATGTTGAAGCTGCTGATTATTTCTTCTGCAAGGATGGAGGGGATGGTAGCAGTAACGTTGACAGTAAAACCTTTAAAATCAGAAATCTGCAAGATGAGGTTCACCATGCTCTTCCTCTGTTTTCCTCATCTACGGGAGATCAATCTTCAGGTGTATTCCGCGAGTTAGTTTCTACTGATTTTCCACTCAGAGGCAACGGTGATATGGTCAAAATTGTGTTGTTTACAACCTCTGGGGTCACTCACTGCCAATGTACTGTGAGGTCTAGTTCATCTGGTGGTGGGTTTTCGGGGCAAACTTCTTTCTCACTGAAACTGCCACCTCTAACTTTTTGGTTTAACTTCTCATTGCTAAAAATGTTATCGGAGCTCTTGAAGGAAGTTGGAAAATCTACTGAAATAGGTAATAACAAAAAAGTCTCATATGATGCTTGCTATGAGAATTCTGAATCATCTCATCCTCGTGTTAAAAGAAGTTCTAGCACTTGCATTACAACCTTGTCTTCGGCAGAAACGTTACGAGGCAACATATTAATCTCCGATGCAAGAGTAATTCTCTGTTTCCCTTTTAAGAGTGATGATGATGATGATGGAAGATACACTTCATGGGATCAATTTATTGTTCTTGATATTTCTTCACCATCACCGTCCAAGGGTGGAATGCAAGACAATAGTCCACATCTTGATGGAAGTCTGCAGAAACAATTTCCCTCAGCTGGCACACGTTCTTTGCATCTGAACTTTGGTAATCTTTGCTTATACTCAGTCATATCTGCTCATAAAGATGGTAGTGGAATTGACTATGGTGGCATGCAGAGGCATAAATTTTCTTCTCAAAAGATTCTTTCTGTCAGCAACGGGAGTGGGTGTCTTTCCTTCATTAGTATCTTTTGGCAGGAGGGTCCTGTGACTGGCCTTTGGATAGCAGAGAAAGCCAAGTTCTTAGCGACACAAGAAGAAAGCAGGAGTGGAAATAAATACATAGGAAAAGGTTATGAGTTTGCGACTGTTACCACTGTGAAAGATCTTGATGATCTAAGTGTTCAAACCCGCCAGGAGATAATTTTTAGCACAACATGCTTTGCTCACATTCATTTGTCTTCTGTTATGGTTGACCTAGACAGTTCACAGTATAGTGGCTTGCATAACCTTTTAAAACAGATTATTACTGGATTATCGTGTTTCTCATGTGATGCAACTGGTACCAAAGAAGAGGATTCAATGCCTCAAACATCAGTTCTTCTGGAATGCGATTCTCTAGAAATTTCAATCAAACCAGATGCAGTTGAAAATGTGAAAGCTCCCATGCAGAGTGAACTTCCAGGTTCATGGGGTTGTCTGAGACTGAACATTCAGAAATTCAATTTACTATCTGTCTCAAATATTGGTGGTATTAGAGGTTCCAGTTTTCTATGGTTAACCCACAGTGAGGGTACATTATGGGGTTCAATCTCTGGGGTTCAAAATCAGGAGTTTCTTTTAATCTCATGTAGTGATTCTGCAATGAAACGTGGTGATGGAGGAGGTTCAAATGCTTTATCTTCTAGGTTAGCTGGTTTAGATATTGTAAACTTCTGGGAGCCAGAGAGCTGCCAAGATTTTACATCTATAACTGTGAGGTGCAGCACAATTGTTGCTGTAGGTGGTCGTTTGGACTGGATGGATGTCATATGCTCCTTTTTCAGCTTGCCTTCAGTGGATCCTGAACAATCTGTTGAGCATAATTTACCAAAGGGAGATTTAGACACCCCCCCTCGCCGAGCTTCATTTGTTCTTAAATTGGTTGATATTGCTGTGAGTTATGAACCCCACTTAAAGAACTTGACTGTTCATAGTGAAGTTCTTGACTCAAATTCTGCTTCTTCAAATGGCAAAGAAGACATGTCTGAACCTTATGTAGCTTGTCTGCTAGCTGCATCTACCTTCTGTCTTTCAAATTCAATGGTGGCAGATTCCCTAGATAATGAATATAAAATTAGAGTGCAAGATCTAGGTCTTCTTCTTTGTGAAGTCTTTGAGTGCGACAAACTTGGGGATTCTTATAGTGCCGAACAACTTAATGGGGGTGGTTATGTTAAAGTTGCTCGAGAGGCACTTATTGAAGCTGTTGTAAAAACTAACTGTAGCAATGGCCTTCTGTGGATGGTAGAGTGTTCTAATTCTCAAATTTATGTTGAAACCTGCCATGACACCACATCTGGTTTGATTCGCCTGGCCGCTCAATTCCAACAGTTATTTGCCCCTGATGTGGAGGAGTCTATTGTGCACTTACAAACACGGTGGAATAATTATCAGATGGCACAACAGAGGACTGATGAGAAAAGTAGAGACCTAAATTCGGACATTAGCCCATCTTCTCAAATTCATACTGCTACTGTAGAGTTAGAGGGTAAATGTGGGGTGGCTGGCTTGATGGATGAGATATCTGAAGATGCATTTTACTTGGATAGAAAGGAGACCTTCCAGTTCAGTTCTTCTGAGGTAGAGTTTCACCTTCCCCTTGAGGAACATGTTACTGAAGAAGCTTGTAGCTTAAGCTTTGAAAATGCTGAGATGTTTTCTCGCGATCTACCTTTTAATGGGATAGGTCTTGAAAGTAGCCAAACTTCCTTTCTAGAACCAGGTTGCTTCCCTGAACTAATAGAAAGTTACTGTCTATCTGAGTTACGCCCCCTTACAGAATTATCTACAGGACTAAAATCTTCTCATGAGGTCCTGAAATACAGATCCATAGATATGGGGGAGGGAGATCTTGGAAGAGGGAACAGTGGATGGTATGAAGATGCTTCTTTAAGAATTGTAGAAAATCACATTTCAGAACCAAGTGGTCAAGCTGGTTTGAAACCAATTGTGGAAGGCCAGCTTTCATATCATGACTCTGGTGTACCTGATAATACAGTAAACATCATAGGACGTGTACTCCTTAAGAACATTAATGTAAGATGGAGAATGCATGCTGGGTTGGACTGGCACAAAACTAGAAAGAGTAACATGTGTTCCAATAATATTCTTGGAAGGGATAGAACTGTATGTCTAGAGCTTGCAGTATCTGGGTTGGAATTTCAATATGACATATTCACACCTGGCGGAGTTTCTGTGTCCAAACTTTCTCTTTCAGTCCATGATTTTCATCTCTATGACAAGAGCACAGATGCACCTTGGAAACTGGTAATGTTCACGTTACTATTTTACTTTTATTTCTAGTTCGTTACCTCTCCTATATGATAAAAAAATTTGAATTTCTCTAATCCTTGCTTAACTTGTAGGTGCTAAGATACTACGATTCAAAAGATCATCCTAGGGAATCCTCTTCAAAGGCATTCAAACTGGACCTAGAGGCTGTAAGACCAGATCCTTCTACACCTCTTGAGGAATACCGGTATTCTTACTGCTTTATATATATTTCTGAATAAATGAAAATTAGCACTGAATCTTTTCTTGTGAGGGTTCCATAAGCAGTGAGGGAAATTATGTGTTGTCCTTTCCATGAAAAGCGCTGCCCATATGCATGATCTAAATTAATTTATCATTTCAGTTGTTTGTTTTTGACTGGGAGGACTAGTATTCTAGTAGAATTGGTCATTTTGTTTTTCGCAGTTTAGGTTTTGAAATGGTTTGTCACTCACATGTCTAGCTCCATCTGCTCAGAACTTTAGATACTGATCTGATTCGGATCTAAATAACTGCCTCATGCTATTACATATTATATACTCAGTAGTCAATATTTTTATGTTCTATAATGTAGTTTTTTGAGTTTTTAGCGGCATTTTCTTGGAGCCTTGCTTTGCTTACCATTTCTATTCAGAAGGAAAAAGTTTGTATTATTAAAACTATTGCTGCCACCATAGGTTTCACTGTAATTATTTTTGTGTTGGACGCAATTTATAACTGAAGTAAATATTAGAATCACTCTTAGTTGTCACTATTCTGCTTGCTGTTTTTCTGTTTCTGAATTTCTGTCACTTTCTTATGGCTATGCAACTTTGCTGTTGCTTTTGTTTACTTGCAGGTTACGCATTGCCCTCCTTCCTATGCGGTTACAGCTTCATCAAAGCCAACTTGATTTTCTCATCAGCTTTTTTGGTGAAAAAAGCACATCACTTGATCAGACTACTAGCTATCCTCCAGATACTGATTTGTTGGTGAAGAAGAGCCATAATCTTGCTGGCCATGCCATTGCAAATGAGGCATTGCTACCTTATTTTCAGGCAAGTGTGGCTTTATATTTTTATTGCATGTTCTTGAGTCACTTTTAACTTGGATCTGCATTTTCAGCACTTTTTTTTGGTGTGTTGGCATCTTGGTGATTGGTGTAGCAATTGCACAGTTGGTATCCAAATTTATGAACACTTATTAGCATATGATTCTAGTTTTGGTAGGACAGTTGGCGAGCCAATTTGTTTTCCTATCTTTCTCCTTTTGGCATTATTTGTTTTCTGATACTATTCTGGTATGGATTTGATGAATAGTGTTGTGTTTCAGGGCTGATATATAATATAGTTATTGTTGGATAATCTATGAGCAGCATAACTTGAGTTTATTGGTTGGATTATTTATTTATGTATCTATTTGTCTACTTAATTTAGTGTACTGAATGAGGAAATTTTGTTACAGAAGTTTGATATTTGGCCCATTATTGTTCGAGTTGACTATAGTCCTCACCATGTTGATCTAGCTGCACTGAAAGGTGGTAAATATGCGGAACTTGTAAACTTTGTTCCATGGAAGGTGAACTATTTCCTCCTATTATCATTTTTCTGCAATTTCATTATGCATGTCCCAATGCTACATTTGATGTTGCTTTTTGTCTTTTCTTTTGTTTTTGTCTCTTTTTCTTTTGAATAATTTGTATCTTCTAATTAAACTATGAATAAAGTAGGACAATAGTTGGCTTCACGTTTTGTGCTGCATGATTTCAGTGGCATTGTGTCATGATTTCTGTTCTGGTCCTATTAAGCCTCCTAGTCTAGTTTCTTATTGTTCCAAACACGTGCTAGACCTCCTACTTATGTAGTTCCACTGCTTTTTATGTCATCCCATAAATAATATTTATTAAGATCAAGAGAACTGCTTCTAAATTTCTATTTTCATTTGCTTATTTAATTCTGTTTAAAAGAATGTTGTGGATTGTGCTTTCTACGTGGCATTTTGTTTCATTGTTCTTTTTACTGGAATTGCAAAAATAATACAACTTCTGCTATCTACTTATTCGTTGTAATGGTTACATCTCATAGTACTTCTGGCTGCTGCCGAGATATGTCACATGTTCCTAAATTAGTTTCCAACTGATTAACAATGTTTCCCTACTTTCAAGCTCAAAATTAGTTGCCAACCGATTAGTGATGTTCCCTTATCCTCATGTTCATAAATTAGTTGCCAACTGATTAAGAATGTTCTCCTCTTGTTCTTAAATTAGTTGCCAAGATTATGCATTATCTTTGTAGATTTGATGTTACCGCTGTTCCTCATTGCATTCTCATGTTTTGTAGTTTTATTTGGTAATATGCCTATAATGGCTCTCTCGTGATTTGAACTTACACCTGCAGCACCTTGATAACTAAAATGCATTTGACTTTCTCTCTTTCCCATCATACATGTGCGTAGACTTTCAACTGTGCAAGGTTATGTGTGGTATGTCTTTCTTATTGAAACAAGATTTTGATGCAGGGAATTGAGCTAGAACTTAAACACGTTCATGCTGTTGGTGTCTATGGGTGGGGCAGTGTTTGTGAAACAATTATCGGGGAGTGGTTGGAAGATATTTCTCAAAATCAGGTATACCAACCTTCTGGATGTTTATTGAGAGAATTTTGTTTGCCATCTTGCAAATGTTTATTCATGATATGCTTCTCCTTTTCCTTAACATAGATTCATAAAGTATTGTGTGGCTTTCCTACCGTCCAATCTTTGGTTGCTGTTGGTGCTGCTGCTGCAAAGCTGGTTTCCTTGCCACTTGAGAGCTATAGAAAAGATCAGAGGGTACTGAAGGGAATGCAAAGAGGTAGGTTGTTTAAGCAAAATTTCTTCACTCTTGCTTGTTTAAGCAAATTTTGCCCTTGCGTGCAAGCTAAGATGTGCAATTCAGGTACAATGGCATTCCTTCGAAGTATATCACTTGAAGCTGTTGGACTTGGTGTGCATTTGGCAGCAGGGACTCGTGACATTCTGCTTCAGGCTGAGTATATGTTCACAAATATTCCTCCACCTGTATCATGGTCTTCACAAGGCAAGTCAAAGACGAAGAAAAAGACAAATGTTAGGCATAATCATCCTAAAGATGCCCAACAAGGAATACAACAGGTGAGCAGTACTAGATCCTTGTCTTCAGGTGAACCCATTCACCCTTTTTAATATTGAGATATATGTTTTCTAGTCTTAAAGTGTGACACTAAAAGTTGATACATGCTCTGAGCAAATTATATTTCAAAGTTTTTGATGGTCGAAATTTGGCAGGCTTATGAGAGCATCAGTAACGGGCTTGGGAAATCTGCTTCTGCTTTGGTTCAGAAACCTTTGAAAAAATACCAACGAGGAGCCAGTGCAAGTTCTGCTCTGGCAACTGCTGTTAGGGCAGTTCCTACTGCTGCTATAGCGCCAGCTTCCGGTTGTGCAAGTGCAATACACTGTGCTCTCCTTGGACTCAGAAATAGGTAATTTATCTAGGATTATAATGAAGGAGCCATGGTTTCTCATGACAAATGAATAAATCATTTTACTCCAGCTTCTGGTTGTGCGAGTGCAATACACTGCTCTCCTCCATTTGTCACTTATTCATTCCTTTTTTTTTAGTTGTTCTGACAAAATGATTTCCAAGCGACATTTTAAATCTGGAGTAAATAACTTATGATGGTATCTTTGGTTGCAGCCTTGATCCTGAACGCAAGAAAGAGTCGATGGAGAAATATTTTGGTCCCACTCTGCCACAGGATCCAAATTAATCTTGCAAGCAACAGTGTCACTTCTGGTATTTTCACCTTGCTACGGTTCAAAATTTTCTATTGGTCAACTATTTGCGCATCAAAAGAAATTTTCAGCTACTTGTTTCATTTTCTTATCGATACTCAGGATTGTTGTGATGGATCAAAGAGTGTTCTTTCCTCGAGGAGAACACGGATTGTCATGTACCTCGACTTTTCGCTGGCGAGAGTTCGACTTTTCATGTAAGTTGAGTGAGCCTCTTAAAATAGTAATATTCATTTACTGTAATTATTCTATTGGGTTTATGGTCCGCTGTCACTAGCTAAATTACTGCCCTGACCCTATTAGCTCGGCTTTGCTTAACCGGTTTCATAAATTGTGCAATGCCTGATTTTTTTTTTTAAATGTAATCTGCTTGTTCCAGGTATACAGTTAATCAAGGCCATTACACTGATTCTTTTTTCGTCGGAATCGGATTCCGGCGGTAAGTTTTGTACAAAAATGTAATTATGTATATCAGTAATTATAAGCAAAGTATTAGCTTTCCTATAGTGATGGTCTTTCCCACTAAAAACAGTGAGGTGTGCTGTGTGCACTGTGCATATTGCTTCTGTTTTGTGTTGTAAATAAATTCATTGCATATTTGTTATTCAGAAAAGAAAAAAGAAAGAAAGAAAAAGGAAGCAATTTGAATTCCTCTTTCAAAGAATGTCTGTCTTTGCTTTTTACCTATTTATCGGAAATATATTAGATTTATAGGATGCCCAAATTAATCTATATATATTATTACAACCTTCAAATCTAATCTTCTCTTACCTTCTTAAATATCAAATGAATTATGGGATGAACCTCAAGCACCCCTAACATGAACATGTAGGGATCGCAAAAACAAAAAAAAATCAATTAGTTTTTTATTTTGAAAATTTGGGTTTGGGTACTAATATATTTATTGCATCTCTTTTAATTTTATAATAATTTCTTAATTTTATAAGAATATTATAATATTTGATTTAGTTTTATAGAAATTAATATAAAAATATTGTGATGGGAATGGGTGGGATGGTTTTTTGGCCTGCATTGAGCTTGCTTGGTTTTAAAAGAATTTAACTCGCTTTAACCTCATACTCCTAAAATAATAGTATACTTGACTCCCATGAATTCAGCCATTTTTAAAATATTTTTAAATTTGTGTGAAAATGTGATTAATAAAAAAAAAAGTTTTGTAATACCAATTTTTTATTAGATTTGCTTGATGATTCACCTGTGGAATAGTTGTGATTTACAATTACAGCATACAAGAAAAAAGAAACAACAAAGGTTCCTTACAAAGAGAAGGGACTTGTGAAATAAATTGAAAAGAGAGCAAGAGAGGGGGCTTGGAAAACAAATTAGATATGTATAGAGGGGTAATTTTGCAAATAATTTGGGTGGAGGGTTTTATTCTCAATCTGACCCCAACTTGAAGAAAAAAGAAGCCGATTTGATGGGGGTTGGGATTGGTGGATTTGGGGTTTTTATATAACATTTTGTAAAATTTGGAATGGAGACGAAGAGGATGACTAAATAATAAGTTTGATAGCATGTATAAGTGAAAATTAAGTTGAGGAAGAGTAAGCAAAAAAACCGGCTCACCTCGTTACCATCCTAGTTTCCATTTGTTGGCTTCTTTTTAACAGAAAAAGCCCAACACCCAGATTAGATGAGCTAAATTGAAGAAGAAAACAAAAATCTGAAAATTGAAAAATATAGAAACAAGACAAATAGAATTACATGGATTGTAAGTGAAGAACCCTAAAAATGCAGACAAATTTATACATAATCAAAATGAAAGACAAAAATACTACAGTACAGGACAGGGAGAAACACTCCAAAACCTTTAAAAAAAACCATTGAATTGCAAAGGATTTGTTCTCCTTGTATTCCACCCCTATACATAGTTAGCTTTGACACCCCAAATTACATCATCTCTCTAAGGCTTCAATGGCACTTCCCTTCCCTACAACCAAAACATATCATTAAAACACACATAATTATTGCAAAACACCCTATCTAGTCTCACTTAATCTTCTTTTGCTTCATTTGCTAATAATATGTTCACCATGGATACCTTCATTTCTCTCCCTCTTTTTACTCACCACATTAGCCTTTTTCAACCCCAACCTCTCTTTCCACCACCCCGAACCCTTCCGCCGGAACGAACCGCCGCCATTATCACCGTCATCCACGAGCAGCGTATCTCGTAAAGTCAACTTCCTTCCATGTTCATTATCACCTTTCAAAGGCAACAACACACCCTTGAAGAAGATCTCGTCCGCCGGTATCATAGCGTAGTTTTTAACGGAGAATTCGAACTCCGACGACGATACCGGAGCTTCCCTGTAATAGTTGTTCTCATACTTGATCCCTACATCCGCAAAATCATTAGAGAATGAAATCCTAGGGTCCATTGTAGAACACCAATGAACAATGCTTAACAGTTGTTAGAATCCACATGGAGATGTTTAGGGTTTATATATATGACATCTTGGACACTCTCATGTTACTTAGATTTGTCATCTAATGTGAGATTTATAATAATAATAATAATAATAATAATGTGGTGGGGTTAATTAATTTTAAACCCTCTTTTCTTTTTTAACTTTTGTATTTGTTCAACAATGGCTAAACTATGCAACTAATAAGCTGGCAAATACAATATATATATATATATAGAGAGAGAGAGAGAGACCTAGCTAGTCTATAGTATAGTAGTGTTGCTCATTGGTTTTTGAGTGTATTGGCCAACTCATGTGACTAGGTTCCAATGATTATTAATTAAATCTCCAAATTCTGCTATTAGACCCTATACTTTGCGTAAGTTGTGGATTTAGTACTTGTACTTTAATTTGGTCATTTCCGGTCGCTGTACTTTTAGAATTTGAAAAGTTTAGCCCTAACCAAATAATAACTATTGAATTCATTAAGTTTTGTTATTTTTGAAATTTGATGTGTTACAATATATATGCACTAATTTCATAAAATATATGTTTAACTTGTTAGTGTTAGTGAGTTGATGATTGGGGTTAGAAAAATCATCTAAGTTTATTTTTTGGTGAATTATAAGAGGAGAATAAAGTCTTAACAGTAACGCGATTAGCGTGACTTGAACTCAGGCTACACCTGAGATGGTGAACATCTTAACCATCGGACCAACACACAAGATTCAAAAAAAACTTGTGAGTTAAATAACTACTTTTCTTTATCTTTAATGTAATGGATCAATTATTGTTGAAATATAATAATAATAATACATGATTAATCCAAGTTCATAAAAAGGTGTAATGGAGATTACTTTATAAGTAGCACAACTTTACATACATATATTTGAGACAATTATTACATCCATTATCAATTTACCCCCCAAAATCCCATGTTAGGGTTCTTATATTTTAAGATTATTATGTTTTGTTATTGCCATTTCCAACCATGCATAGGTTCAAGTCTTTTCAACACTTTGTAAAGCTCCATGTGGACCTTAGCTGTTAAAAAGGTGATCAAGTAGAAATTAAAGTTTATCTAAACACTAATTAATTAATTAATTAAAATATTATTTTACTTAATCTATTTTGACTATCAATTTGTTTTTTCTCCTTTGCCTACTGAACTTTCACATGGTTCATTCTTTTGGTCAAATTATATAAGAGGTCCTTTTATTATATGTTCTTTTATGAATTTAGTTATGTTACTATAATTTGATCATTTCTAGTGTTTGTCGTTTCCGAAAATGTGTATTTTCAATACTCATGAGGCTTTCTTTCTTTCTATTAATTCGCATTTTAACTAGTTTAATCCATTTACTATAATTTGATCATTTCTAGTGTCGCTAGCTCTCAAGCTGTGTATTTTCGATACTCATGAGGTTAACTTTCTTTATATTAATTCCATACTATGCATTTTTCACGAATTGAATCCCTTTACTATAATTTAATTTTTTTTTACGAATTTAATCTCTTTACTATAATTTGATCTTTCTAATTTCTCTAGTTTTTGAAATGAATATTTTTATATTTTGGTACTAAAGCCAACCTTTTTTAAGGTAATTCCATCAAATAATGACATTTTTTTTAACATGTAGTGACATGGTATGTACCTTGACACACACAAAAAATTTTCCATCTATACAAAATTTATTAATCTGTATATGTTATGTTATCATACATTAAATTCAAGGTGGGTTTGTATGGGCGGTGCGTTTACCTGCGGTTAATGTAAAAATAGCGGTGGTAGTGAGATTAGATACTGCAACGGTACTGTAGCGTGAGATAAAAAGTAAGCTAAACACACCGCACCGCACCCACCACCCATCCAAACCCACCCCAAGTCACGTCAAATTATTTACTAGAATTAATTGATAAGTACAGAGATTGGAAATGATCATTATAGTATAGGGCTAAAACCAACAAAAACATAAAATACAAGGACCTTTGTATAAAATTTTCCCAATTTCTTTTTTTATTTACATGAATCCCCAAATGGGAATTTGACAAGTGTTGAATTTGGGTACTTTGAGACCTAAAAAGCTATGGATTATATAAAGGGTAAAGACAATGTGCCAAAGGTGCCAACTTTCATGGTTAAATGGAGAAAATGTTGGTCTAATTGGGCAGTCTTTGTCCCACTTTGGTCTCCCATTTTGGTTGCAAACTTGTCTTTTGTTTAATATTAATCTATACAAAGAATCTATCTTATATATTTTTGGTGTTCAAAACAAGGCTCAATTTACAATGTTGGATCTCAAAAAAGAAGGAAAAAAAAAACTCTACTTTCTTAATTCTTATTTAGGTGCTTTGAATGTAAACTAGATTAAAGTCTCTCTTTGTATTTTATTTATAACAAAATTAAACATTAATTATCTCTTTGGATAGACGTTTATCTTTAGTGTGAGCATTTAACTTTCTTTTTGTCTCACACTATACTATCGCTACAGTATCTAATCTCACCACAATTGTTGTTTTCACACTAAACACAGGTAAACACACCGCCCATCCAAAAGGACCCTAACTTTGTTGGTTTGATTTTAGTTAAAAAAAAACTAGGAAATTTTTTTTGTCTTAAATGTTGTTTAGATCGGGTTTATTGTCTTTGGGTGGACGATATTTTAAAAATTAGATGATTTTGTGTTATGGAAGGTCTGTTTTGATGGAATAGTTTCACTTTATTGGATAACCTCAAACATTTGAGTTCTCTTTAGGGTTGAGTGATAAAATCTCGATAGAAGATTATATCAACATTTTAAAAGCTTTTCATGAATGAATCAACCTCTTAAATCCAACAAATGAAAAAAAAATGCTATTTTTATGTTTGCTATATAGGACAGTTTGGAAACCCTTTTCTTGATTTGTGTTTTTGAATTATAAAATGTTAGAAAACTTCATTATATACAGGGGCGGATCCAAGGGTTGGCAGGGGCCCTGGTCCCCTTAGTATAATAAGGGTAAAATTGTACTTTGGCCCCCAAAAATGATAAAAAAAATTGATTCTGACCCCCGAAACAATTATATAGGCTATTAAAATGGCAAAATTACATTTTTACTATTGTAAAAATATATAATTTAATCCTGACCCCCGAAACAAAAATTTCCCGACTTCGCCCTGATCAGATACAAGGAAAATGCTCATTGATGTGGAAAGATAACAATTTTCCTTGGAAAGGAATATGGAAAGCATTTATTATATATGTTATAGGAAAATAAGGTTAAATCAAGTTATTGAAGTTGAGTGAAATTTGATATATAGTTTTTGTATTTAAAAAGTCTTAGTTTTTAGATTAAAAAAATCTCAATCTAATCGTTAACATCAAATTAGAACTGAAATTTAACGTATAAATCGACAACTAGACTGATTGAAGGACTTGATTGATATAATATTAAAATTTTAAGAATTCAATTAGAATGTTTTAAAATTTAAGTGATAGTTCGGTGGCATTTGATGGTATTATCCCTTAAAAGGAAACAAAAAAGATGAATGCCATATTTATAGGATGGGAATCAAACATGTTTCATCCTTTGAGCTAATATAATTAATCTCACTCTTCTAAATATTATGTAATCTAATATATAGGATTTGTGTATTTACAGTTTCGGTTTTCATTTTAAGGGTTAATGTAATTTTTGGCCCTACACTTTGTAATTAGGTTCATTTTGGTATTTATGTCTTTTTTGTCCACATTGGGACTTAAACTTGACAATTAGATCCATTTTAATTCTAAACTTGGAAAATGTAAAAGAATCCAAGTTTAGGGATCAAAATGAACCTAATTTTCAAGTTTAGATATTAAAATGGACAAAAAAAGGAAATGCATCAATGTAAACCTAATTGTTAAGTTCCGGGCCAAAATTTATATTAACCCTTCATTTGAACAAAATCGAGATATTAAGCTGAGATCGAAGACACAAACAAAAAGAATCCCGTATGTTGGTCTGATAGCCAGGGTGTTTACTGCTTGAATGCATACTTTTTAAAGGCCAAAACTTGCCAATGTCCATTGTTCATTTGGTGCTGAAATTTTCTGTTGTTGTCTTTCTTATATCTTTCTTCATTAGCATTTATGCTGATAGATGATTTTCAGGAGACACCCTGAAAAAGAACCATAACCAAGGCTTTTTTTGTAAATTGACTCCTAAAGTACATCTGATTCCCATATTGGTCCTTAAAGTTTTTTTTTAGCCAAAAGTGGTTCTTAAGCAGTCAATTGTCTCAGTTGAATGCCATACACTTTTTGGGTAAAATGGGATAAATTGATAGTTTAGGGACCACTTTTAATCAAAACAAACAAAATTTAAGGACCAATTTACAATTAAAACAAAAAAATACACTTAATGTAAGCTTTGGAATGATGAATTTTTTTCTTACAGAATATGTAAGCCCTTTCTCCCTTGTAGTTCTTGAGGGATTGGACCATCAAGTTTGTTATGCTGAAGGAATCTGTCAATATGCAGAAAACCATTAGGTTAATATATAGGGTTAATTCCATCCGTCCCCTTCAAATTATGTTTTGGATTTTAAATTGGTCCGTAAATTTCAAAACATTTTAATTGAATCCTGAAAGTATCAGTATTGAATCAGCCAAGTCCTTCAGTCAGCCTATCTATTAGTTTGTGCATTAAAAGTCAAACTCAAATTTGACGTAGACTATGTTTAAAGCACATGAATCAGATCGTAAATACGTATGTACCTAAGGCTAATGCTTAGATCTAGTGTGTTAAAAGAGAGTAACTTTCTTAAAGTTTATTGATGTTGTTTCTCTTTTTCAACATGTTAGTGGATAATTGACCTACATGTTCAAAGTATACTATATGTCAAATCCAAATTGACATTTAATGTCTAAATTGACTGTTATGCCGACGAAAGTGCCTAATTGATACAATATTGATACTTTGATTAGAATGTTTTGAATTTAAAGACCAATTTGAAGTTTGGGCGATTTATGATTGGTGCAATTTGTATTTTTGCTCCCATCGGCTTTACACTTACATCTCACGAAGGTACTGAAGTGTGGCTAATGATTTGGGGATTGGCCCTGTAAAATTGTTACTCTCCAAATGCCTTTTCAAAGGACAAAAACCAGATTAATGCTAAAATACAATAAGTGGTTAAATTCCAGTTTTGGTCTTTTTATTATGTATAAGTTTAAGATTTAGTCCCTATAGTTTAGCATAATATAATCTCCTTACTTTTATAATATCATTAGTTAGTCCAAATAGTTAAAACTGTTAATTATTTTAATTAACTCAAATTATATTTTTTTCCATTTGGATACTTAACTTTTTTCGTCAAAACTATTACCTAAACTACCAATTTTATCTCATTTTACCCAAAAAATGTAGTGTGTGCAATATAAATTCGCTACATATGTCATGTTTTTATTGGATGGTATCATGTTTTGAGATAAAACTGATAATATAAGTAACAAATTTTCCCCCAAAAAAACTTTAAGTACCTAAGCGGGAAAAACAATATAATTTAAGGACCAATATTGGATTTTAGCCTTTTCTTAAAACACCCTTCCACTGAGTTTTAAGAGGATCACTTACAAAGTTTCAAGCTGATCCACTGAGTTCATCTCTGGGATGGAACCTGATATTTGATTATCCTCTAACCAACTACAACAACAACAACATGGTTTCCAATTAGGTTAAAATATTACATAAATTTTTGTATTTTTTTGAAAATTTAGAATTCAATCTCCGTACTTTTATTTCAGGAATTTAGTTTACCTATTTTTTAGATTTTAAAATTTAGATTTAATTGTTAACATTGTTAATATTTTTTTGTTAATTTTTTTGATGTGGCATATTAAAATTAAAAAAATACTCACTTGGTAGCTATGTAATTAAAAAAAATATGATATTGTAATTAACCTGAATTTAACAAAAAAAAAACAGTATTAACAATTGAACCCTAAATTTTAAAATTAAAGACTAAATTTTATATATTTTTTAAAATTACAAAAATTAATAACATATTTTAACCATCCAATTAATAGCAATTAACACTAGAACTTGCAAGCAATGGAAGTGAAGAGACTAGTGCTAGTTTTTACTTACAGGTGATGGAGTGCAGTTAAATTGTTTACTGTTGGAGCTAGAATTCCAGTTAGCCCAAGGTTGGTAAGTTGCCTTCAAATGTAACCAAATATGTGTTATTTTTTTGGAAGTAAATATGTTAAAGGGTTGAGTTATCCATTCGAGCTCGAAATTTTACTTAATGTACGAAAGGATTTATATAAAAAATAATAGATCCGAAAAATAGATTTGAACAAAAAAATTAAATTAATTACTTGCCTCGTAAACAATAAAGCTTCTCAATGAGTTGGTATCACGAATTAAGTGACACAAACTCAATTATAGAAAAAACAAAAAAGCATATATTTAAAAATAAAAAAATAAATATCAAGGTTATACAGGTATTATGACCCGCATTCTAAATTTGTCTCCAAACTTCAAAAGTTTTAATTACATCTCTAAACTATCGATATTATTTCAATCAAGTCATTCAATTATTGAAACTATTAATTTAACCATTAAATGACATGTAAAATCTTGTGTGACTTAATTTAAAATAAAAGTTTTAAAACGCATAACTTTTAAAATTAAAAACTAAAAGAGTGAGAGAGAATGGTAGTTTTTGAAAAAGTTTTGAAAACCTCAAAATCAAGATTTTTACCATATTTATTTTTTTAAATTTCATTTTAAATTATATCACATAAGATCTAGCATCTCACCTAACAGTTAAATTAACGATATGTTTGGTAACGAAATGACATTGTTGATATAATATTCATAGTTTAAGGATGTAACAAGAATGTTTTTAATCTTGAGGGCCAATTTAAAATAAGAATATAGTTTGGGGATGTTTGGTGCAATTAGCTCATAATACTATAATGTAAATCTAAAAAAAAATGTTAAGTTGTTAATCCTTGGTTAGTTATTTACAAATATGAACAGATTTTGATAAAATTTGGGTCCAAATTTTGGGTTGAGCTTTAACAAACATGAAATTTACTAAAACTACACATAAATTTGGTTCAAACTCAATTTTATCCGACTTGTGAATACCTCTACTTACACTAAAAGCAAGTGCTTGCTATAAATGATACTTACAGAGAGATAATTCGAGGCATTTTTTCTTGGGAACACGAAACTCCGGTCCACGAGTTCTCTCGGGGGAGACATGGATCACCACTCCAATCAAGTGGTGGGTTGTCAAAGCCTCTTGCAAGTTCTTCCATTGCCATCACTAGGAAACATCAGAGAGCAACATATTGTTAAAAACCAAGTAAAAATGGATTATAACCATTATGACGAATGCCGAAACTAGTGATCGGAAAATACTGTACCGTCTTGTGGTAGTGTCCTTCCACCGAGGGGCATAAGTTGATAGATTTCACCGGCATTGATCAAAGGTGCAATGGAACTTTTAGTATCAGGGATCAAGCTGATTAGTGTTTTCCCTGATAGAGGCCAATTTGGTGCATACACAGTCACACCATCGGTTGTGACATTGAGATTACTATAGAAAGTTTTTCCATTTACCAAAATGCTAAAGACTCTCCATGTATTTGTCTTTGAGTTTCTATCGTCACGAAAATATAATGAAACGTGGTATCTGGTGCTTGGAAGCAACCCTGGTGGCCACTGGACATCGAGTTTCTTCGTGGTGCTCATCGTTATTGCCGTCACAAATGCTTCGGCCGGCGGCTTGTTCCAAAACTCCGAAGTGGTTATGCTCGATTGGCTCGAAACAACATCAGTACTGTCATCCTTGAATGATTGCCACAATCGATAATATGGATCTTCAGGAAAGCTTCAAAAGAAGTGCGACCTAATTATAAATTTCCATCGCTCTACTTTACGAAAATTGAAAATGTTAGTTATGTACTTCAATTTGTCAAATTTTGGTCCTCCTACTTCAAAAGCTGGGTTTTGCTAATTTATAACATATAAATAGTTGGTTTTTACTAATTCCTTAGTTAAATGAGAAATTTTCATTTTTGACCCTTTCAAAAATTAATAATTTAGTTTAAGCTTTTCCAACATAAATGTTTCAGTTTTGCCCCCTCGAAATTTTATAAATTTATCTTTATCTCACCAACACAAAAATTCTTGATTTCTTCTCTGCCTAATTGACTAACTTCTCAGTTCTGATAAAGTATGAGAAATATTCCAAAATGAATTAAAATAGAGGGACTAACTTATCAATTTTTATAAAGTCGTGAGATGAAATTCCAAATCAGACCAAAGATTGCACATTTACCATAAACAACAATTTCCCTTTTTCAAGCTTAATAGGTTAAAATATGCAGTAGGTCTTTGTACTCCTCACAATTTTGAAACTTAGGCATTATACTTTATTTTTAAGAATTTAGCTCTTTCATTTTTCATATTTCAAAATTCAGGTCCAATTATTAACACTGAAATTAAATTTGTTGGTGTGACATTTTGAAATAAAAAAAATACTCACTTGATAGCAATGTAACTAAAAAAATGACGTTGTAATGAACCTGAATTTAACAAAATAATTTTAATAGTGTTAACAGTTGGACTTGACTTTTGAAATCTAAAAATTATAGGGACTAAATTTTAAATTTACAAAGAGTACAAGGACTAATTGCATATTTTAACCAACTTTATATAATCCATTAATGGCGTTATGTAGTTTTCCCTTACCTGATGGTATCTTCATTCCCAAAGCTACTTCTCGCCACCGTAACAAGCGCATAAGCACCTAAATCGGTGGAATTATACATCGAATCATCGAGAGAAATCACTTCAATGGCGGATATAAAAGGGCTAGAAACTGTTTGGTTATTTCTCGCGATGCAAACGCTAAGGGTCTTAATGTGAGCAACAAGGATGATCTCATAATACGAAGAAAGTCCATTAGCGTAATCCTCCGTCGTATTAACGACACTCCATTTCGTCCCTCAGACGATCTGATCAAACACCGGCGGCTCTTTCCCACCATCAAAACCACCGTAATAGTAGATGGTTCTCACTAGATATTTCAACCCTTTAATGGCTTGGAACGTGTAGCAGTATTTCCTTGCTACCTTGTCGGGAAAGTATCGGAGCGTGCTTAATATGGGAAGCAAATTTTTGGCGTCAAGAGATGTTTTGTTGCCGGAAAATGTAAAACCGTCGTCGGGAATATACGTCAGGCCGGTTTCCTTTACCGTTTGTTTAACGTCGGAGCCACAATTTATCAACAAACCTGCAACATATATTATATATATATAAAATCATGTAACTTTGCAGAGAAACATGCGATGGGGTATTAGTGAAATGGGGTTATACATATGTAATATACCTTTAGGTTGCTGATCAGGGGATGAATGGACCAAGAAAGGAATGGTAAGCAGCCATGGGAGGAAGATAGAGACATACATATTGCCGATAATTTGGATTATTTTGCTGGGGATGGGGGGAGAGAGGAAGGGAAATTTTGGGTAAATTTTGAAATGAAATTTAAGGAAGAAGAGGATGAGAAATGAAGGACTAATGGCTATGCATGATTATAGAAATCCAATTTGCAGAATCCATGAGAACTTGCTTGACCTGGTCTACTACTCACTGCTTACCTTTAAATATGTTTACCAATGAGTCCTAGATAGTATGATTTATATTGGGGTAATTTCACATTTGGTACATATACTTTAATAAAATATTTAATATGGTATTTTTACTTTAAAAATATTAGTCAAATGTGTTTTTATTATGGTATTGGGGTTAACTATTTTGATAAATTTAGATATTATATATTGCGTTATCCATTATATAAATTAAGATCACAAATCACAATTAAGTGATTTCCTTAATGATAAAAAAACTTCACGTGTCGATTTAGACTCGTGTTGTCTTAAGTTTTATATGTTTTTATATTCGTTTTTCTATTATTTAATAAGTTTTCAATTTTAAAAGTTTTTGTATGCTCTTGTAGCACGTTTTTTTTTGTTTTGTTTATGCATGTAATCTTAATTTTACAAGGCTTTTTAGGGATGATTTTGTTGTTGCCCTCCCTAGTTTGGTGAATGCTCGATTCTTTTGTCGATTTTTGATCGCTGCTTTAGACCATCCAGACTAATTTTTTTAAAGTATTAAGTGCTTGCAATTATTATAGATATGTTGTGCTTCAGTTGTGACAAAGTCAATTATCAATGTGTCATAATGTTCTATTGATGCTGAGGTTAAAATTTTTGTTGTGTTAATAAAGCTTATCATTTACGATTTATAACTGAGTATTTGTTTTTTTTTTCTATGATTCTAGAATTAATAGATTTACCTCTTTTTTTTTGATAAAAGAAATATTAGCTTCTTTTTTTTACAATTAAACGCAGCCGTATTACGTTTATAGGCTGGCAAAAGAGACTGAACCTCAAACCAAAAACCCCTAATCTCCATTTCCAGGGTTTCTGATTATTGATTTTTGGGGAGAAAAGCAAGGTGAAAGCATAGATGAAGGTTTTTGAAATCAATGGCAACACTCTCTCGCTTACCCTCTTCATTGACGTCACCAACTCTAAGTACTCTCTACGCTGTCGTTTCTAATTGTTCTTATTCTTTTGTTGATAGTTTATGCAATTATGAATTCTTAAGTCAGTTCCAATCAATATGAGCCATTGGGTTTTAATCCCATTACCTTGATTATGCTTATCGAGAATTTTCAAACCCCATTGATGCTATTTATAATGGGATTCCTTTGAAAATGCTAACATTGGGTAATTTGGCCCTGAATTTGCTTTGTTACCTTGTAGGGAACTTAAAGAATCTATGTAAGCTGGGAAACTGGACCCTGAAGTTTCATTTCTTAATGCATCACTTGTATGAATTCCTGAGTTTTCTATTTTATGTTTCTAGCCGACTTTAATTTTGATCTTGAATCGATTCGTATGGTTTTCTCTAGGATCTCATGTTTTGAAGATCTTTCGACAGATTCCAGATGTTTTCCCTGTTCTAGTTGCAGCGTGTAAGGCGCTTAGTTCAGTGCATTCTGAGTTTGTTTACAGTTACTTGGTATCTAAGCATGTAATGTTCTTAGCTTATGACTATAGTACTTCACTCATTTTCCTGTTACTAACAATTGTTTCCAGATTACAGAGAAAAGAGGTGGTGTCTCTGATGATTCGAGTTATGATTTAATGCTTCTCGTGATGAGGTGGTACTATATCATATATATACATGTTTTGCTTGTGGCTATTCACTATTTCTGTCTTCGACTATATCCCGCATATTCGACGTTAATGTTACATTAAGAGTTTCCAATAAATGAAAGCTGTGAAGAAACTTATCGATGGAAAAGAGATTGGTTTAGAAGAGTTGGAAGGAAGAGCAGACCAAGCTCAGATACTAAAGGTTTGAGAACCCTTTTGATCTCCCAGTTTCATTTTCCATCGCCTTTATCATATTCTTCTAGCTTGTTCATCAATTTATTTATCAATTTTGTGGTGTTTCTCTTACAGCACTACAAAATATTCGGCCCCGAGCTAGGAATATCCACTATTGCAGATGCCATAACATGTCGCGTTGCTGCTCAGGATGCTGTATAAGAATGGTGAACCATTGTCTTTTATCTTTACACTTTCGTTTTTTTACTCACTTCTTATGCTTCCCATTGACTTCCATTAATAGAGATTAGTTTGTTCTGTTTACGATATAGATTAGGGCGGCATTGCTTCTCAGTCAATGTTGCCAAAGATATGCAAATGCCAAGGTAATTATGGTTTAAACAATGCTGTTTTAGAATAGAGGCAATGGCAATTGAAATTACCTGGAAATTGAGGCCTTGTAACACTATTATATTTGGACTTTGGTGCTACATATATATATAATTTTACAGGAATTTTTTTTCCAAATTAAATCTACAATCTAGTGCTTCATTTTATTCATAATACATGCAATTTATATTTCAAAGTGCCAAAGGCCAGCCTATATAAAATGTTGGTCAAATTGTGATTTTAATACTTCTATTATGCTGAAAATTTTAGTCCCTGTACTCTAATTTGGCATTTTATGGTCCCTCTACTTTTTCTTTAATGTTATTATTGGAATAATCAACGGCTTTAATTACTTAGATTAATGATAGAGGGTTAAATTAAAATATAAGGACTGAATCATAAATTTGAGCATAGTAGAGGGATCAACACCAGAATTTGACCCAAAATGCTAACTGAAACCACCTTATTCTGAAATGGGTAGTTGTTTGAAAATTTTGGTGGTTTACCCTCTCTCTGAAATCATTTCTGCAAATCATTTGAATCTGAAAATGGGCACTTCTCAAAGCCATGAAGATGGCATCATAGATTCAGATTGTGAAGAAGAAGAAGAAGAAAAAGAAGAAGCTGAGGAGCAATACGACGACGCTTTAGGCGATCACCAGAAATCTGGATCCTCTTCAGGTACCCACAAAGGCCTCGATAAAATCGATGCTAAACTCAAATCCCTGAAACTGAAATACAGTTCTTATCAACAACAGGGAAACCCCAATCTGGAAAACCCCGTAAAGCTCTTACTTCACATCGGAGGAAACACCCCCAAAGCCAAATGGGTAATCTCTGAGAAGCTCACTTCGTATAATTTCGTCAAGACAGCTAAAACCAACGGCAACGATGATGAACTGGACAGTGCAGGGTGGGTTTTGGAAGTGGGGTCTAAAGTTAGGGTTCGGGTTTCGACTGAAATGCAAATGAAAATGTTTGGGGATCAAAGAAGAGTTGATTTCGTTGATAAAGCTGTTTGGGCTTTGAAGTTTTTGAGTGATTATGAGTATAGGAATTTCGTTACCCTGTTTCAGAATTGTTTGTTTGAGAATGCTTATGGCATGGAAGCTAGTGAGGAAAACAAGGTCAAGGTTTATGGGAAGGAGTTTATCGGATGGGTGAAACCTGAGGTAGCAGATGATTCTATGTGGGAAGATGCAAAGGATCATAGCACGGATTCGACTCCATTAAAAGGGAGTCGAGGATCAATAGAGGAGTTCGAGGAAGCTGCGAATGGAGGTGTTCAAAGTTTGGCTTTAGGTGCATTGGATAATAGTTTCTTGGTAAATGATATTGGTGTCCATGTTTATAGGAACCTTAACCGTGGGATTAATGGGAAAGGTATTTGTGTTAAGTATGATGGTGGGGGGAATGCGTCGAATTTGACCCTGAAAAAGACACTGTTGATGAGAGCCGAGACGAATATAATGCTTATGAGTCCGGCCAACAAAGGGAAGCCTAATGCTACTGGCCTTAAGCAAGTTGATATCGAGACTGGGAAGATTGTTACAGAATGGAAGTTCGAGAAAGATGGGACCGATATCACGATGAGGGATATTACAAATGATACCAAAGGGTCACAATTGGATCCCTCTGAATCTACATTTTTAGGATTGAATGATAAAATATTGTGCCAATGGGATATGAGAGATAAGAAAGGGATGGTCCAAGATATTGCCACAAGTGGTTCACCTGTATTGCATTGGACACAAGGGCACCAGTTCTCTAGAGGGACGAATTTTCAGTGCTTTGCTAGTACTGGTGACGGATCGATCGTGGTCGGGTCACTTGATGGGAAGATCAGGTTGTATTCAAAGGCTTCAATGAGGCAAGCCAAAACCGCTTTTCCGGGACTTGGTTCTCCAATCACTCAAGTAGACGTTACCTATGATGGGAAGTGGGTGTTGGGCACAACTGATACATACCTTATCCTCATTTGCACTTTGTTTACAGATAAAGATGGGAAGACAAAAACCGGGTTTACCGGTAGAATGGGGAACCGAATCCCGGCACCCAGATTGTTGAAGTTGACTCCTCTGGACTCACATTTAGCCGGTAATGACAACAAATTTCACGGTGGCCATTTCTCTTGGGTACAATCAAATCTCTTTTACACCCGATACGTTCCATTTGTGATCATATTCCTCCTTTACATTCTTTGACATAGATGATTCTTTTTAGGTGACCGAAAATGGTAAACAAGAGCGTCACGTAGTAGCGACTGTGGGCAAGTTCAGTGTGGTATGGGATTTCCAGCAAGTGAAGAACACTAGCCATGGATGCTACAGGAATCAGCAGGGCCTAAAGAGCTGTTATTGCTACAAGATTGTGTTGAAGGATGAGTCTATTGTAGAGAGTCGTTTCATGCACGACAAATATGCCGGTAGTGACTTGCCAGAAGCTCCACTCATTGTGGCAACACCCTTGAAAGTCAGCTCGATCAGCCTCTCCGGCAGTGGACGATGACTCCAACCTGAGTAATTGTTTTGTTGGTTCTTGTTGAATTAAATTTTATTTGCTTTGCTCTCTATAGGATTTATATAATCATATTGCTAAATTATTTGTTCCATTGGTGCAATTCAGATCTTTTGGTGTTGTCTTTAGAAGTGTACATGAATTAGACAGATTTAAATATATAATATTATAATGTGCTTAAGCTTGTATTTATTATTTTTATTTTTTGTTAAAAAAGATATTTTTTATTTAATATGTTTTTCTATTAAATTTTCAAACATAAATAACTTAAATATTTTTTTTTATAATTACATTATGATTTTTTATAATAAAATTATGCAATGTATGAAGAAAACTAACATATTATAAAATTTAAAATTAATCATGCATTCAAACCTTGAATGGTAAAGCTTAAATCCGATTAATATAAAGGTGAAATTTGGTTATTGGTCCTTATACTTTATGCAAATTATGGTTTTAGGCCATATACTTAAATTTGATCAATTTTCGTCATGTAATTTTTAAATTGGTTAATTTTAGTCCATTTAATTTTTGAATTTTAAATTTCAATTCTAACTTAAACGATAACGGTTAAATTTGTTTGGTTAAATTATGTTATTAAACTTGTATAATGTGTAAAGTTATAGATTCGGTCCATGATCTCTAATTTGATCGTTCTTAATTCATACACTTTTTTTTTTAAATTTGAAATTTTAGTCTTAGATGTAAGTAACAATTATTAAACACTTCAACTAACTTATCGTGAATAATATATGAAAATAACAAGTTAACATGTTATTAGACATGTGAAAATTCATAAATTTAATCGCTATCATTTAATTAAGATTGAATTTAAATAAAAAAAATTAATGACTGACGACAAACTAAATTTATATAATGAATGAATGGTGTACCAACTCAATTTTTTTTTGGTTAGAAGGGTCTAATAACAACACAACAAACACAATCCAAACTTAGGTCACACCTAGAGCTAAATTTTTTATTATTAGGAAGCACCAAGAGACAAAAGTTGAACTTTGGCACACGTGAGAAAAGTGGGTCCCACTTACTAACATTTCTTCGTACACGACAGTATGTAAGTATTTGACTCACTCTTACCTGTGAAAACGAAACATCCAGCATCTTTCAGTGGGTCCCACATTTTGTCCTAAAAGTTTCGTAGCAGTCAAATTGAAGCAAAAACTAACCAGCTTTTTCAATTTGCGCGCTTTAATTGCAGCGTTGAATGTCGTCAACCAAAACGAAGAACCCAGGGAATAATTTTCTCAGGAAACAAACAAACAAAACAACACTCCAAAAAACTAACGAACGATAGTGACTTTTACATTATCTTATCCTGCTCCTTAGATCTTTAAAAGTTTCGCGTAAAAGAAGTAGAACAAGCTTACATAAACTGTATACATACGTTATTAATTTATGAATTATGACGAGCCTAAACAAATAAATATTTCATCGATCATCTTCATTGAAAACTCGAAGACTGAAATTTTCTAACTAAAACCCATTCTGCAAACAAATAGAAAAACGCAGCAGATTTAAGTTATTAGTTCTAAAAAAAAGAGAAATTAAATGGAGAAAAAGAGATAAAATTGCAGGCTTGGCTTACAGCTTACACAGTATAATTCAAAACTGATATCTAGGACTATTAGCATTTCTGGTACTGGTCATGGCAGAGTCCGAGGAATTATTGTTGTTGTTGGCGCCGAAACCAGTCATCATCATCCACTGTTGAATCTCATCATCATTGCTTATTCCATCCCAAAACTCAGTCCCTAACCCCATTTCAAAGCTCGCATTTTTCTGTTGATCACTCTCTTGTTGTAATGCATTTAACGAGCCGCTATTAATTTCTTGATCGGACGAAACAATGGTTGTTGTCATTGTCGTGGTATTTGTAGGGGTCGACGATGCGGCGGCCGATGGTGGTGGTGCTGGTGTTATTACATTGTCATTGTCAATTTCTGCTGCTACCTGGAAGGGGAAGTTAAGTTTAGCTCTTGGTCCACGGAAATCAATGGCGGCTTTATCGTAAGCCCGTGCTGCTTCCTCCGCCGTGTTGAAAGTTCCAAGCCAGACCCGAGCGGCGCGTCGAGGGTCTCGGATCTCCGCCGCCCATTTGCCCCACGGCCTTTGCCTAACCCCTCTGTAATTTTTCTTTACTCGTTTAGTAGTTTTATTACTAGCAGTGGCTCCGTTTTTGTCTTCTTGTTGACTTGGCGGGAAAAGGTTGCATCCCAAACAACCGTCAAATTCGCACACGTGGCACTTTTCCATAACTTCACTCGGTTGTAATACCAAGGAAGCAGAAGAAGAAGAAGAAGAGCCCCCAGCCATGGTCAGGGTACCGAAATTCAAACCAAAGTCAGCAGCGACGTCAACGGTGGAGGAGGAAGAAGAGGAAGGGACTGAAGCGGTGATGACGTTTTTGAGAGCGGAAACTATGACAGAGTTTTCTTGTTCCGCAGAAAGACGACGGATCGGTGACGGTGGAAACGTCAGAGAGGGCGAAATTACAGTAAATCGGTACCGTTTCCTTTGCCTAAGCATAAAAATTAAAGCTTCGTGGGTACTATGGTGTTGACAGAGAAGTTTTGTTTTTGCAGGCTCTTGACTTTAGGTTGTCGTGTGTCCGGACAAGAAAAAAGATGCAAGAAGGAATTTATATCATGACTTTTTGTAAGAATGCCAACGTGGTATGCCAGCTGGGACACTGGTAACACACGGGATAAACGGATAACCAATTCTTGTGTGACAAGGCCCGTGGAGGATAATTTAAAAATAACAAATTCAATGATGTTACGTGGTTGATGATGTAATCTAGGATACTGACACTATAATACTATACACGCGGGTTTTTTTGAAAAAAAAAATATTGGACGGTTTTATTGTAAGAAAAATAAAATAGGTTTTTAAAATCGAATTTGTGGTTAAATTAGTCAATTCATCAGTTTGTTGGTTTAATTGATCTGAGCGTTTCATTTAATTTAATTAAATAAATTATTAAAATGATAAAAAATAAATAATATTAAAAGTTCAATATAATCAGATCAAGTTGTCCTTGTTGTTTCTTAGGTCAACCTGTTCAATGCCCTCTGGACCTGTACCTGGCTCATCCCCAATCCGATTAGTTGGTTCGGCTCGGTTTGGTTCAAACAACCTTATTTATATGTATTAACTATCTAAGATTTTTAGAACTGAGTCAATTGTTGAACTGGTTAAACCATTGTTAAACAAATTATTAAAATATAGAAAACTGATCCAATCGGTTCAATTGTCTGTTCAATCACTTTTTTTAGCTCAAGTCAATCGATTTTGAGCGATTCGCGGGTCAACCAGTCTAACCCTCTCTTCGAATCGGTCAACTAGTTCCTAATCCAATTGGTCTAATTGATCTATCAAGTTTAAACAACATTGCAACTGCCCTTGGATTGAGCACTAAAGATTTGAGTTGATTTTTTGATAGTGACTAGTAGACTTGAAGATCTTAATTGTGTATGGTTGGATTTTTCATTCAAATACTATAACTTTTGGATTTCAATTTTAAAGTTAGCATTGTTTTTGAATGATATTCTCAACTTTTCTCTCTTAGTTGTTTGAGATTACTTGTTAGGCTTATTGGAGTTATATGCTCATTTAAGTGGCATTATATTGTAATATTGTAGCAAGATTTTTGAGAAGAGTGGAACCTTTAAGTGGAGTACTCTCAAGTCTCATGGTTTTTTATCCTTTGCTTTAAAGTGGTTTTCCCACCTTAAAATCATGTCTCATTTAATTTTTTTGTTTGTGTTTATTGCAACTTGTTATACCCTTACCCCTCAGGGATAACCTCTCACAAACACTCCTCGACCTAACACTCATGTGGACCCTACTCATTAACCGCCATCTCTAACTTCAATTATCATATCCTATCTAAAGTGATTGAAAGTATGTCTAGTCACCACCCTACCTAAGCTTATAGTGGTAGGCCACTTGGTCACTTGCTTTTGACCACTAATAGGGACTCGACACGTGACACTTCGGGACTGCAACTAAGACTATAAAAGCCCACGATCTCAGTAGAAAGGAGGATTCTCTCTCCTCATCTCTCCTAAGACACCATCCTTTTTCAACTTCATATCTCAGTCCTAATTTCACCTCCTCCGACCACCATCTTTGATTGCACTCCGCCTTGCCCTAAGCTAAACTACTCATCCTCGCTTCCTTCTCTGTCCTGTTAGATTCACACATCAACACAGTTAATTGAAGATGTATTATGTTATTTCATTGTTGTACTTATTAACTTGTATTAGAAGAGAAAGAACACCGGTTATACTTTCGTAATTTTTTATGATTCAATTTCTTCCCATTACAAATCTTCTCTTTGAACCCTAACCCTATTCTATTTAGATAGTATTTTAAAGGATTACTATATAATAATGTCTTGAACTAGTACGAATAAAGTATTAAGTAACCTTGAAATAATTAAATTATATTCTTTTTACATGAGTTTTCTACTAGCAATAGCCTGATCGGTTAATATATTATTATTTTTCTTTTGAATATTAATCTAATTATAGATTCTTATCTGTTCTTTTTGATACAATGCCTAGAATTACCTATAGCTCCTCCTTAACCTTTAAATGGGAGGATAATACGCTTCAACGCACTCAAACTCACGTCCTCTTATATTGACAACAATATCGATATCAATTGAACATAACTCAATTATAGTTGACAATTTTATATATTATTTTTAGTTGAATGGGATGAATATATTTTATTATGATATACAAATTACTTTTACAAATTCATAAAAGTGGAGATGATGATGAATGCAAAAAAAGTGTTTGATTAGTTAATAAATTATTTGATATTAACAAAATTTTATTAAACACCATTCTACAACCCTTCTTATATAATAAATATCATCTTAGCTCTTTAGTTAATTAATATTTATATTTTCGAATATTTATAATTTTTTATTAGGTTAGGATTAAATCACTTTTTGAGCCTAAACTTCGTAATTATTCTCATATTAGGGCATAGACTTTTTAAAATAAAAATTTAAATTAGTCTTTGGACTTGGCAATTATTCCCACAATAGGGTCTAAATTATTTTTTCGTTCAATTTAGTCCCTGAACTTGGAAATTGTTCTCACATTGGGACTTGAATTTTTTTTTCCAAGTTAGTCCCTGATATTTTATTGAAAACCTTAAAGTTCAAGCTCCAATGTAAGAATAATTACCATGTCCGGAGACTAACTTGGACAAAAAAGGTTCAAGCTCCATTGTAGGAACAATTGCCTAGGCCACAATGTGGGAACAATTACTACTAAGTTTAAGGAATAACATGAACCAAAAAAACTTTAAGCCCCACTGTGGGAGTTGTTGCCAAGTTCAAACCCCAAATAATGATTTAACCATTTTGTTTAATATAACTTTTAGTCCTTGAACTTAACAACTAAGGGTGAGTTTGGATGGGCGGTGCGTTTACCTGCGGTTAGTGTAAAAACAGCGGTGGCGGTGAGATTAGATACTGTAGCGATACTGTAGCGTGAGACAAAAAGTAAGCAAACGCACCACACCGCACTCAATCGCTCATCCAAACCCACCCTAAGTCTACTTTAGTATTTGTACTTTTTTATTGGAACTTGACAAATAGGTCTATTTTGATTTTTAAACTTGAATTCTATTGAAATTTGATGACATGTCACAATCTAAATGTGTGACAACATCAAGATTTTACATTGTCAAGCTCAATGATCAAAATGTATCTAATTACCAAATTCACGCACCAAAGTGGACCGAAAAAATTAAAATACCCAAATGGAGCTAATTACCAAGTTTAAGGAGTAAAAGTTATATTAACCCTTTATTATTAATTAATGGTCGGAAAAAGAAGTTTTGGTGTTTAGCTATGTGGTCCACCAGCATTTACATTGACAGCTGGAAATTGAGTGAAACATAAGCGTCAGAACTCAGAAGCCAACAGTGAGCAGACGGAATTATACAAAAGGGTCCACCACTGTTGTTATTATTTTCATTTTAATCCCTTTGACGAATTCAAGTTTGAACATTTCACAGGTCAAATAGTGGAGCCTCTTTTACATGGGTAGCCCAAGTTTCCGCATCACATAAGGAAACATTAAAACGAAAAGCTAAAAGCTGGTAACAGCTTTGATTGACTCAGTAAAATGGAATGTGTACTCAGAACGAGTCAATATCTGGGCTATATGGACGGCGAAACTCGCAAAACGCTGCGTTTTCCTTAACATAAATTTAATATTATCCATTTTTTATTGAGATAAATATCGAATATATATAACTTTTAATTGATACATAAACTTTAATTTGGTGTAATTATATATTATTATATTTTAATTTTATAATCATAATTAGTTAAATAATATTTTTTTAAAAATAATTAAATTTAATTTAATTGATACATATTAAAAAAATTAGTAAATAAATAAAAACAAAAATTTATCGAAAAGCCAAAAGCTGGTAACAGTAAAATGGAATGTGTACTCAAAGAGCGAGTCAATATCTGGGCAGTGAAAAAGTATGGACGGCGAAACATGCAAAACGCTGCGTTTTTCTTAACTTGTAAGTTAAAGGATAAGATAAATTGCACCATTAGTCACCGAATTATAGGTAGATTTTTATTTTGGTCACTTAATTAAAAAAGTTACAATTTGGTCATTGAATAATTCGAAAATTTTTATTTAAGTCAGGGAATTATTCAAAAGTTTTTATTTAACTCATTGGACTTTTAAGTTTAGTCAGCGAGTTTCAAGTGGTGACTTGTTGATCGGCATGACAGATTAATACCCATCGATAAATAAAAAAAATATTTCTTAGATCTAAATCGATCTGAGAAAAAAGCTTGAAGGCTGTTAGGCCAAATTAAAATGATCTATTTTTTAGGAACCTTTACTGTTTTAGTTTGGCTTTACTAAGCAAGCAGGGTTGGCGTCTGCTTTCCAACCCAGACTCCCCCCCTGGTAGGATCTTCAAGACTAGATATTTTTCGAGGGGTGATTTTCTGTCTTCAAGTGACGGTCATAATCCCTCGTTTGTATGGAGGAGTATTTGTGCAGCTAAGGATTTGCTTTTGCGCGGTATTAGATGGCGCTTGGGTGACGGTAATGATATCTCTGTTTATCATGATGCTTAGCTTGATGATGATGCGAACTTTTACGTGGCATCGAGTCCTTTGTCTAGTATGGAATCCTTGCGTGTGAGGGACATTCAACCATCCGATTCTGCTTGGTATGTTCCTCTTGTTGACGGTTTGATGGTGCCATGTAACGTAAGTCGTATTCTTCGAATTCCGGTCAGTTTGTTTCCTACTAGTGACAGGTTAATTTGGCATGATGAGAAGCATGGTATTTATATGGTCAAGTCTGCTTATCGTTTGGCTTTTGATATGGTTGAGAGTGGCCGTTATGCTGCAATTGATGGGCCATGGCTTAAACTCTGGAATTCTACCTTCCCACTGAAAGTTAAGGACTTTGTTTGGCATTGACTCTGTCGTTTTTTGCCAACTCACTGTCGTTTAGCCGAAAGGGGCTGTTTGGTGCTGACTGATTGTGTGCGGTGTGGTGGGTTGGGTTGGGGGAAATCAATTGTCAGGTGGCTCTCTGCCATGGCTCCGATGGTGGTGCTATGGAAACTGTTGCTATAATAATGTGGAGTTTGTGGTATTTTCGAAATTTAGCTCTTTGGAAGAATGTTGTTATGGATGACCCTCAAATCCTCACTTTTGCCACTCGATTTAGGCATGACTGGCATGCTTCGAATGCGGTTCATTGTCGCGTCGAGTTGCTTCCTCGTTTACGACAGAATGCTCTCGGTTTATGGTCACCACCGCCAGCGGGAACCTTCAAATGCAATGTTGATTCTGCCTCTTGCTTACCAGCAGAGGACCAGTTTTGTTGTTATCGTTGTCAAGGCTTTTTCGGGGTCCTATCCAGCTCTTCTTTGCCCCTACTAGTTGAAATTTTTTCGATAAGGGAAGCGCTTTCTTGGCTCAAGTCGAAAGGCTACTCTCATGTGATCCTTGAAGGCGACTGTATGGAGGTCTTTACTGTGCTTTGTACAGCTTTGCCAAATCTGTCTGAGTTCGGGGTTCTTCTTGACGACTGTCATCGTTTGCACACACATTTTCAATTTTACTTTTTGCTGGGTTCGACGAATAGCTAATAGGGTTGCCCATACACTTGCACGAGCATCTTTGTATTCTACTAATTATTTTAAGAGATTTTAAAAAGTTACTTTTCTTTTTTTTTTTTTTGGATTTTTCAGTTTTAGATTTTTTGAGTTCAAATTTATTTTGCATTAGATGAAATTATAGATATAATTATATTTGCCCCTAGGGATAAAGGCGATGCCCTCCTCTAAAAATGAAAAGAAAAATGTAATTCATTAGTCTCTTTAGAAATAACAAAATTACAAATTAATTCATGGTAAAATTACACTTTGTCCCTCAAATATGAAAAATTTTATTTAGTCCCTTCGAAAATAAGAGAATTATAACATTAATACATGATCAAATATAATAGAATTATATTTTGATAAATTTAATACATGATAACATTCAATTCTGCCCTCCCCTCAAATTTTTTTTTGACTTTGTCCCTATTTGGAGATTAATTACTGCTATCAACGGTAAAGATACTAATTTCCACGTTAAAAGAAAAAAAAAAGACATGGATCAAAAGTAAAAGAAAAAATCGACAACATAGTATTGAAACTATTTTGTACAACTTGGATCTGTTCTAAAAGAGTTGAGGCATTTTAAATTGTTTGTTGACACGGAACAAATCAGGGACGTGAACTGCACAGGGCCCGCCCGAGTTCGTTTTCAGCCACCACTGGCCGGCCGCGGATGGTGGATATGTGACTGAAATTAATAGCAAAATAAACACAATTGAGGCCCAAATTTTAAGACCCATTGATAGATTTCAAAGACAAATCTTAAAATTGCCAAAATGAAAAATAAAACAACAAAGCAAGAGCCATTCCTTCGATGTATATTTATAGATCAGAAACATAATAAGATTGAAGTATTTTTACCGAGGTCTAATTATGCTCTCGGCCCTATATTTTTTTGTATATTTGAAATTTTTATTCATTTATTTAGGTTAATACGCTAAAAACACCCTTAAATTACTACTCTTGTATTATTTTTGTAGTTAAATAAGTCCCTAATAATGATTTTTACTCATGAAAGTCTTTGATTATTATACTAAAAGAAAATCATTTGAATTTTAAACTAATTTATAATTAATGTTGATGTGAATTTGATGAAAATTGTTTATTAAATAAAAAATAAAATAAGATTTTTAATTTTTTAAAAGTGCTTATATACATAATACACTTAATCATTCTTTTGAAAAATTTTAATTACTCTTTTAAATTTTATGTTGATGTTAAAGTGTATATAATTTCTATTACATCAACAACAACAACAAAAAATTAAAATAAGAGCTTGAAATTCAAAACATTTTTACTTTAACATTAAAATCAAGGACTTTTATGACTAAAAATCATAGGTTAGGGGCTTATTTAACTATAAAAATAGCATAAGGGCTTGTTTAAACAAAGTGTAATAGTTTAAGGGCTTTTTTAGTATATTAATATTCTATTTTTAATCCCAAAAATTTAGTCCGTTTACTCTTTTGATGTCCATATGGTAAGACTATCAAAAGGACTTCTGTTAAATTAGATTATGTGACATTAAAAACGAAATTACTCTATTTCAGAAAAATATATATTGTTTACATGGCTTCCACGAGGCTTTATGTTGACTACATTAGAAATCTTTCTTTAAATGTCACATAATACAATTTAACATAACACTTTTGAAGTTATCAATTGGACTTTAATTACTAAATCAATAGATCAGATGGATTAAATTTCCGAAATTAAAAGTAAACGGACTAAATTTTAAATAGGTGAAGAGTAAAGGGACTAGAAGCATAATTAGATCATCATTTGATCGTTCTATTATGGACTGTTAAAAGGTCTTTTCTATGTGCACATTGTTTGAGTTTATATAATTTGGAAATTTTGATTTAAAGTTTTTCATTACGGGTTGGTTATTCATCCAATCTCAAAATTTATTTAAAATATGAGAAAATATGGATACTAATATTAAATTTATAAATGATTTTAATTCATTTAAAAGTTTTTTTACTCAAATAATATAAAAATAATTAATTATAAAAAAGGTATAGAAAATAAATTAATTACGACAATATGCATTTGCTACAGTGTTATGGCGATACCACTTAACAAATTGACAACACCAGATTAAAATGTGATGACCTAAAATATCTAGGGACCTGATATGTAAATTTTCCGTTTTAGTTGGCAGTTGAAAATGTGCTGCACAAAACTTTAAATGGATAAATTGCTTCATAAACCCCCTTGTTTATTATTATTTTTTATTCTCTTTTAATACCAAAAATTTTATTAATTTTTCAAAAGATATTTTTCCCCACTATTCTATATATGCTTCAAAAATCTTCTGTTTTTTTTTTTGCTTATAAGGTATAATATCTCATTTCTCAATTTAACTCAACATAAAACAATTTTATTTTTATTTTTATTTCTCTTTGCTTGTAATTTGTTCATATTTGATTATATATATCTTAAAAAAATCATCTCTATATTTACTTCATTTGATCTCTCTCAATAATCTTCTTTTTGTTCAGATTTTCTTCCCCAATCTTTTTCATTGATGACTTTTAATATTTTTTAATTGATAATGGGTGCAGCAAAGCATATTTTTAATTCGAGAAAATCAAAAGGAAATGGCGAATTTTAACATGGATGGGATCTTGAAGGAGCTTCCAAATGATGGTCGTATCGCCAAAACCAAAGTCGTTTGCACTCTGGGTCTGACATCGCAATTGGTACCCATGATCGAGAAGCTATTGAGGGCCGGCATGAACGTTGCTTGCTTCAATTTCTCCCATGGCAGCCACGAATATCACCAGGAGACCTTGAACAATCTCGAAAAATTGTATTATTTTATTTATTTTTGGTGTTAAAGGGGAATAAAAGAAATAATAAACAAGAGGGTTTATGAAGTAATTTACCCATTTAAAGTTTGGTGCAGCACATTTTCAGCTGCCAACCAAAATGGAAAATTTACATATTAGGTCTCTAAATATTTTAAGTCATCATATTTCAATCTGGTGCTGCCAATTTGTCAGGTGGTACCATCAGAACACTGTAGCAAATGCTTATTTTTGTAATTAATTTATTTTCCATACATTTTTTATAATTAATTATTTTTTATGTTATTTGGGTAAAAAAGCCTCACTTAAATATGAGTCAAACTTAATGTTTCAATATTCAAATCTCGAGCTTAGCCCAACCCGACTGCCTAACCCAACCCGACTCGTTTATAAGTTTATAATAGAATCTTATTGTTATTATTATTTACTTACACTATACTATAATATGAATATTAAAAAAAATCAAGTTGTTAATATTTAGGGATTTAATGGAAGAAAGTTTTAGGCTAATATACTAAAAAAGCCCTTAAACTATTGCACTTTATTTAAACAAGTCTTTGAAGTATTTTTGTAGTTAAATAAGCCCCTAACTTATTATTTTTTATCCATAAAAACCCTTGATTCTAATATTAAAGGAAAAAATTTTAAAGTTCAAGTTCTTATCTTAATTTTTTTGTTGATGTAATAAAAATTATATACACTTCAACAGCAACATAAAATTTAAAAGAGTAATCAGAATTTTTAAAAGAGTGATTAAATATATTGTATATAAAAGAACTTTTAATAAATTTTAGAATACTATTTTACTTTAACATTAAACTCACATAAGCATTAAGTGCAAATTGTAATCACTGAATTTCGTCCGGTCCATTCTTCGTATTTTATTTTATTTTATTATATATATATTTAAAAATTGTGATTTTCTGGGCTTGCCCTATGTGGGCCTAATGGTTGGGCATGTGGGGTTGGATAATTGGGTTTTAAATTATTTAATTTTGGACTTGTTTGGGCTTTAGCCCATTGGTGTTTTTGTTTTTTATGTTTTAATAATATTAATAAAACAATAATAAATCAGAAAAAATATAAAAAAAATTACATTTTGGTCCCTAAACTTTTTCAAATTTATATTTTGACCCCTAATTTTTTTGAATTTTCATCTTAACCCCTAAATTTTTATAAATTACATTTGGGTTCCTAAACTTTCCAAAAATTACATTTTGGCCTCATATTTTCATAAAAATTCACTTTTACCCTAGAAATTTCTCACCTTCTACAGTTTGGTCCTTCTGAACTTGTCAAATCGCCGCAACCAGCAGGCCAGCTCCAGCAGCCTCCCTAGGCCATGATTGCTCCACTGCCACCTGAAAATAAAGACGAAGAAAACAAAATTGAAGGATTTAAAAGAAGGAAAAAAGAGAAGAAAGGGGGGGATTGGAGGAGCCAAGCAAGAAAAAAAGAGCAAAAATTTTTGAGAGAAAAATCAAACAAACAACAGCACATCGCCGGCCATCGCACCAACGCCACCGTGCCCACCGCCGCAGCACTCCCATCGCCGGCACCTAGCAAAACAAACAACAACCAAGAAGCAAAAAAAAAGAGAGCAAGAAGCAAGCAACAAACAAAAATAAAAGAGAAAGACAAAGAAAGAAAAAGAAAAAGAAGAAAAGGAAAAGGGGCGGAGAAGAGGAGATCTCCACCGCGCGCCGCCGTCGACCGTCGCACCAGGCCGGGGAGCGCCGTCGGGGTTGCCGAAGAAGAATAAAAAAGAGAGAAAAAAGAAAGAAGAAAAAGGAAGAAGAAAGGGAAAGGAAAAAGAAGGAAAAATTTTAACAGTCGGGTCAAACTGACCCGACCCGACCCGTCCGCCTGTGACCCGACCCGGCACCAGCAGCTTAGCAGGCCACCACAGCAAACAGAAGGCCCTAAAAAAAAGCAGCAAAAAAAACAGCAGCAGGCCTGTCCAAGCCCAGCAACCCAGGCCCAAGCAGCAGGCCATTCCAGCAGTCCCGCAGCTCCAGCCCAGCAGCTTCGGCCCAATCTCTTGGCAGCCCAACAGCAAAAAATATAAAAGAAAGGCCCAAAATTCAAGCCCATAACTTTGGGCTTTTGGTAATTTTTTTAATCCATTTTAATTTTGTTCATGTATTTAAATGGTGTTTCATTTAATTTAAATTAGCATTTTTAAAATAGTTTTTTTAGAAATATTATTATGTCATTTTATATGCATGTTTAAAATAAAAAAAATTTATTTTAATGCATAAGGCAACAAACCGATTTAGCATCGAGCCGTTGATTTCATCACTATGTCGGGTGAATATCGATGGCTCGTGTTAAATACGGGACGCCCTTTTAAAATCGAAAACAAAAAAAAAATTCTTGTGTTTTAATAGAATCATGATTTAATATTAAGTTGAATCGATTTAACACTAATTCGATGATTTCATCGCCATGTAGGGGTGGATATCATTGATTCGTGTCAAATACGATATTTAAAAAAAAAACAATCGTGTTTCAAAAATTTTCATATTCTCAAAATCTATCGTGTTTCAAAAAAAACAATAATAAAATTTCCCGTGTTTTATATTCACTTTTTAAAAAAAAAATTTATCGTTTCAAGAATTATCGCGTTTCCAAAAAAATTCGTGTTTCTAAAATTCTTGTATTTTAAAAAAATTTCGTGTTTTCAAAAATTCTCATGTTTCAAAAATTTTCGTGTTTTCAAAATTCCAGTGTTTCAAAAATTTTTGTATTTTCAAAAAAATTTCCCGTGTTTTTAAAAATTCCCGTCTTTCAAAAATTTTCGTGTTTTCAAAAAATTGACCGTTTTTAATAAATTTTCGTGTTTCAAAAAAAATCCTCGTGTTTCGTATTTTATCAAAATTTTTATGTTTTCAAAAATAAATTTTGTGTTTTAAAAAATTTCGTGTTTCAAAAAGAAAATTCGTGTTTTCAAAAAAAATCTCGTGTTTCAAAATTTTCGTGTTTTTAAAATTCTTGTATTTAAAAAAAATTCGTATTTTCAAAAAAAGAAAAAGTTGTGCTTTAAAATTCTCGTGTTTCAATCAGATCACGACTAATATTAAATTGAATTCGTATTTTTTGAAAATTAAGACAACATGCGTTTAACGAGATACCAATTTTGGGCGTCGCGAGGGTGCTAATACTTTCCTCGCGCGTAATCGATTCCCGAACTCTAATATTCTCTGGATTTTCACGTAAACCTAAAATAATATCTTTTTTAGAAAAATTTAAAAATAAATTTTTCTTCTAAAAAGAGAATTTATTAGGTGTCCGATCATACCTAGAAAAAAGATCGGTGGCGACTCCTTTTGCAAATAAAATCGAGATTCTGTTTTCAAATTTTCAATAATTACTCCGACTAGCACCCGTGCAAAATTTTTTTTAGGTCGCTACACAAATTACTTTAAAAATTCAAAATATTTTTATTTTAATATTAAAATCAAGGGCTTTCATGGATAAAAACTATAGATTAGGCAGGGGTGAAGCTAGAAAATTTTTTAGGGGGTCCGAAATTAAATTGTATTTTTTTATGATAGTAAAAATGTAATTTTACCATTTTAATAGTCTAGATCTTGTAGTAGTTTAAGGTAATTAGGAAACTACCAGAGTCATTTGATTAAGGGCAACCCTAGTTCCATTAATGAAAATTTATCAGTTATATTTCCAATTTGTTTAGAACTATTCATAGCCCCTTCTTAACTCATAAACAGGAGGATAATGTGCTACCCATACCAATCGAGTTAAGACTCAATCAACGGTTTACTTCATTTTTGAAGCCTTATTCATGAGATTTATCCCAGATGATGTGGTTTCAAACATATGTGGCTATAGTTGGCTCTAGAGATTTAAATTAATTAAAAGCTTTAACCTTATGATATTTCATTAAAATATGAACAGAAAAATGTGGTAAATACAAGCACCAGATCGAGTACGAATTGTGGAAACGTCAATTGTTTCAACAATTTCATTGCAATTTAAGCACAGAATATTCATGTTTCACACGTACGTATTCCAAATCCTAGTATTATCATAGATGTGTGAATCAATGGTTATTAGTATAGGAATATGTAAGTACATGCCATTTTGGTTTTAAGTCGAGTTCACTTAAAATTTAAGTATTTTTGGAAGGATAAACCCTGAATTCCAAACAAGAACCGTAAAATAAACATGACGAATTACCAAAAAAAAAGTGTGTTTCAACAATTTCAGACTGTTTTGGTTCATTTAATACCTACTTATACTTGTACATACTAACTACACCTAGTTAATGTCGGGTTACTTATCAAAGCTCAAAAGATTGTTTGAAACTTGAGAGGGGTTGAACAAAAATCTTAAGCTTGAAAACTAGACTTGGGCAAAAAATAAAAAAAAAGAGGTTCATTTAAATTATGGACATGGTTCGAGCACCAATATTCAAAGCTCGACCTTGACCCAACCCTCTTTAAATAGGAGGATAAAACGTGCTTAAACGTGTTCGAATCCGCATCCTCCTGCACTAGCAACAATACCAATATCATCTGAACTAATATTCAACAATATAATATTAAAAATATGTTAAGTTGTTCATATTTAGAAATTTAATAAAAGATATATATATAATTATTAAATGTTAAATAAAAATAAGTATATTTTTAAAAAATAATATGGGTGGGCTAAACCGTCCTAAGTTAAATATTTACAAATATGGACGAGTTCGAGAAAAATTTGAGGCTCCTATTTAAATCGGGTTGAGTTTGGACAACTAAGAATGATGTTGATACTTTGCATGAACTAAACTCAACCCAACCCATAGATTAGTACAAAATTTTAATGTTTTGTTTTCTTAATTATTTTATTTTATTTTATTTATGAATAAATTTAAAAACAAAATATAATCGTTAAATTAAGGTATTAAACCTAATTAAAAAATTTAAAATTTTTATATCTAACTAATTAAAGTATATATGCATGTATGTATATAATATCTATAGTATATAAAAAATTACTAGTTGAGTTGGTGTAATGAGTTAACTCGACACCAGCTTAGTTATGTAATTATCAAAATACCCTTATTTAAAGGGTAATTAATATTATTATCATGGTTTTTTAATCTTTTCATACTTTTAAATAATCTTCAAACAAAACAAATCAAAAACATTTTTGAGAATCAATCACAAGGCTAACAAATTCACGTGAAAATCTCTTAACACTCCACTAGAGGTGCTCATGGGCCTAGCGGCCCGGCCCAGCGGCCCGCCCGAAATATGGGAGGGTTTGGGTAAAAATATAGGCCCGAAATATGGACTTAGGCAAAAAAACGAGGCCCGTTTAGAAAACGGGCCGGGCCTCGGGCACCACTTTTTTGGCCCGGGCCGATATAATAAATATATTTATTTTTTTAATTTTTTCAATTTTAAAATACTTTTTTTATTATTTTTTTAATTTTAAAATATTTTTAAAATACTTTTTTAATTTTTAAAATAAATTTTTGGTATTTATTAAAAAAATGGGCCGGCCCGGGCCCGGGCTTATGATTTTTCCCGGGCCGGGCCTGGACAAAATTTTAAGCCCATATTTTGGGCCATGCCCGGCCCGGCCCATGAGCACCTCTACACTCCACCAATAATAATGTGTTGAAATAATTTTATTACTATATTTTTAATATAAAATAATTTTATTCACCAACGTCATGAGTGTGATAAAATCTAGTATTTACTAAGAAACTAGAAACTAAAAGAAATTAAATGTAGGGTAAACTACACAGATAGTCACCCAATTATAAAAAAAAAATTATTTTAAGCACACAAAATAAAGAGTTTGCAATTTAAGCACCCATGTTACATAGTTTGGTCATTTCAGTCACTCCCGTTGAAGTTACAACTAACAAGCTAATGTGGTAGTTAAATAAATTGATATAGTAAAAAAATTATCCCTCAATTTTTACATATTATATCAATTTAGTCATATTTTTAAAAAATTAACGCTCAAAATTTAGAAATGGTCTCAATTTTATCCTATTTCTAAAAAATCAAAGAAATATATAAAAGTACATAAATGTTTCCAAAAAATATAATAATAAACTAGAAAAATATTGTTGATAAGAAATAATAATATATAATTTAAAATTTATATAAGAATAAATATTTTCAAAAAATATATAATAAATTTAAATAAATTATTATATTTTTTAAATTATTTATTTATTTTTATATATTACTTTGAATTTTATATATTAATATTTTTTATCAACAATATTTTTATTTTTATATATTTTTAAATTTATTATTATATTTTTTAAAAAATATTTATGTATTTTTATAAATTTCTTTGATTTTTTTTATAATTAGGATCAAATTAGACAATTTGTAAATTTTAAGGGTTGATTTTTTTAAATTGTGACTAAATTGATATAATATGTAAAAGTTGATGGCTAAATTTGTTATTATATCAATTTATTTAACTGTCACGTAAACCATTTCTGCTTTTAATGACAGCGATCAAAATGACTGAACTATGTAACGTGAGTACTTAAATTTACAAATTTTTTATTTTAAGAGACTGAAAAGAATATCTTTGAATATCTTTTATTTTAAGTGCTTAAATTATTTTAAGTATATCAACAAACCCTTAATAGTTCATTTAAACACATCGCATCCATATATATCAATATAAAAGCAAAAAGTAATATTCTAACGAAACGATATGAAATGAAACCCTAAAATGGTATGTTGTGTGTATATATATTGAATGAAAAATTATTTTAAAAATTGTAATAAACCCCAAACTGCGTACATGAACACATAGCGATTCTATATATCAGTACCAAAGAAAAAAAATGTCGATTGAAACGATACTCAGATTCTTGGCATGAATTATTAGAAGGACGAGAATGGTTTAATGGCATGCCGAACTAACATAGCCATGATGTTGATGGTTCCATGTGCATGTATGTACAGCTGTGGCACTATGATCGGCTAAATGATGATAATAGAATCTCGTGTACTAAAAACACCATAGCAATGGTGTTGGCTATGGTGGTAGTGGCTGTTACATCTCCAATGTAGCTGATACAGACGACACAGTTTGAAGGATGAAGAAGGCACTGCCATTTGTAAATGCCAATGTTCTTTTGTCATTGTAGAGAATTGATTGAACGAAAATGGCTTTTATTAGTCTTTTAGCCGTTTATTTGTACCCAATTATATAATGAAACATTTTAAACAATTCAAATTCGAAATAACTTAAAACAAAAGTGACTCGAATAAATAACTCAAAAACGATCTAAATTTAAAACAAGTCAAAAAATTTAAAAACCTGAATTATTTCAATAAAAAACAACCGAAAAATTTCACATTTTTGTTTAGTATTATGTTTTAGTGATTTTTCACATATTCAAAATGATTGATTTTTATATAGCAGGAGGATAGGGGTATAAGTACTTGGGCCACTTGATATGGAGTACGTTGGTCTTGTTGCTTAGGTTGTTCCAACAAGAGTGCCCTCATTTTCATAAACAGTATCGACCATTGGAGCCACCGGTAAAGCCACCATATCGGTAGGCCGTAGGCTTATCAGTCATGGCGATACTTTGGTCCATATATAGGGGAGAGGTGGAGGGGTCGCCTCACCGGACATAATCGAAGCTTGTGCCCTTAACACAGAACGTGCCCACCAGCCAAGGCCACAATTGTACAACTTTTAGGGCCAGTTTCGCCCACTCCCACGTGAAGAACTAGTATGTACATTTTTACGCGTTTTGCTTGTCCACTGGAGGTTGTGGGGATGGGGTTGAATCAGAAAAATTGATAAGTCGAAAAGCGATTGACATCGAATCTAAAATGTTTGGATAGATTATGAAATACAAATAAAATAAAAATTGAGGAAATGAACCAAATAATTTATAATCAAATTAAAATTAGTATGAAAAATCGAGAATCATGGGTGAAGCTTGATTTTTTTCTGGAGGGGTTAAAAGTAAACTATAAATGTTTAGGAGGTCAAAATGAAAATTTATTACTGTACTAACTTGTATTCTTATTATTCTTAAAGGGGCTTTAAAGCAATTCTATCAATTTTGGGGAGGTCAAGGTTATTGCCAATACTCTCTAACTTTGTCATTATCAAGAATCAAATTCTTATTACCACCACACGACATATCCTTAAAAGAAACTTTTTGCACAGGAACAACATCCTCCGTAACCCCACACGAGTTTGGCGGATCATCCTCCCGGCGATGAACCTTTTTGGTGGATCTTCCAACTCCGACGTTAGGGACATGCGGTAAAAAGTTTCTAAAGAAAGATATTCGACACTTTTAAAGAATTTATCGATATCATAAACTAATTAAAATCAAATTTTATCTATATAATTGTATCATATCAAAATTCATGTATTATGTTCTACATTGAATCAGTGTTAATATCTTACTATATAATTAACAAATCCGATGGTTGCATAAAAAATAATTTCAATTATTTTATGTAAATTGTAACAAATAATTTTAATTTTATGTAAATTGTGAAGCAAAGAAAAATAATTGATCTTGGAGTGGACCTAAAATTGAAGTCAATATTATATAACAGTAACCAAAGTACACTTACAAGATTGTAATAATTTTTTTTAGGTTTAAAATATCATTAAATACTTGAGTTTGACATTTTTTTTAATATGGTATTTATGTTTTTTTTGTTTAATTTGGTACTTGCATTTAATAAAAGTTATATATTTTGGTACTCAAATGTAATTATGTTAATTTTTAGTGTTTAATTCAGATTTTAGGGTTGATTTGGTGAAAGTTAATTGTTAATATTATTGTTAGAGATTGTGTGACCTGAATCTGTTACTTGTTGAAAAAATAAATATAGTGACAAAATAAGGAGATCTGTGGGGGCGATGGATACAGCACAAGTTGAATCCGCATAGAACTATTCTTCTTCTATTTCAACCCTTAAATAGATGCAGTTAAAACTCCTCTTATATCATTTGTTTTTCAACATTAGTAAATTTCTTCTCTGCTCGTAGTTTTTCCCGAAAGAGGTAAAATCTATATGTTCTTTTTTTTTCTTATTGTTTTGCGATCGTTCTACCGCCATTATCAACGTTTATCATAACAATTATTAGGGTTGAATTTTTCATGATTATGTTAATAGAATAAATTTAGTATTAATTGTGAATTTATTTTTAATTTGTCAAGTACGGTCCGATCGATGCGATTTAATTCAGGTTTTAGCTAATTATGATTTTTCATTAAATCAACTCTAAAATCCAAATTAAACACTAAAAAATTTACACTGTTATTTTTAGGTACCAAAATGTATAACATTTGTTTCATTGAACCAAAAACAACACAAATACCACTATTATAAACTCAAATACTAAACTATGCATTAAACTCTTTTCTTATTATTACGTGCCATAGCCAAAGGTAATAATATATACATGATTGTAGTAGAAACCCCATGGTGAAAAATAATAGAGTTTCATTAGGTAGCATAAAAAGTATTGGTTTGGACTATTGGTACAATGGTGAAAGCATGGACTAGTATTTTTTTTACCAAATTAGTTAACTAATTACTAATTAAAGACCAAACATCATTATTGTGACTGCTTTGGTTCCTTCCAAAATCTGGCTGGGAGTCCTTGTTGAGGCACTGGGAATGGCCCATATTGAATACCACTTTTTGAACTCACAACCTCCCACCTGTAATTTCAAATGTTCATCACCACATGCATAACCCTAAACCGGATAGAGACTTGTGTAAACTATCTAAACTATGATTTAGATTTTCATCAATTTCGAGATATTTTGATTGAATTCTTAAATTATCAATATAGTATTAGTCAAGGCTTCGTATCGGCTTAAAAGTTAAATATCAGTTCGAATTGAACGTGAAGCATATTTAAAGCACATGTGTACTTGGATTTGATAGTATCGATAAAATACAATAGGTTTCTTTCTTTTTAACACGTCAAATCCAAATTCTCTATGCTGTAAGTACTCGCGTGCTTTCAATTTGATACATGTGACTTAAATATGTTCAACGTTAACGTCCAAACTAATAGTTAGACTAATGGAAGGACTTGTTTAATATCATATTTACTTTGAAGACTCAATTAGGATTTTTTTGAAGTTTAAGGACCAATTTAAAATCTAAGACATAGTTTGAGGACATCTAATAAAATCATATATATAAATAAATACCTAAAATTTGTTACTAGGTGGTGGATCAAAATGAGAGCCTCCAGCTTCGCCAGTTCATTTCCGGGGCAAGCATGAACGCCGTTTCCAAATGGCATGAAGGTATTGGCTTTTGGAGCTACCTGCTTCAAAGTTTAAACCATTAAAAAAGTTGGCTTAATTCATCCTTTAGCCCTTAAATTTTATCTATTGTTTTCACTTCGATACCTAATCTATCATTTTCTTCCTATCTTACCCTAAAATAAAAAAAAATTCCCAATAAAAACGTGACGTGTGGTGCATTTTTAGTGGATGTTAATTTTTGAGATAAAATGAGGCAAAGATAATAGTTCAAGTACCAAAACGTGACAATATATATAATTCAAGAGCAAAATTATAATTAAAATTCGGTATAAATTAAATATTACCTCAAATCTAGATGGATCAAATTCTTGAGGATTGGGAAAAAATTCTGGGTTATGATGAATGTTCCTGAATAATGGCATCACTTTCCAACCCTTGGGTATTAAGTATCCTAAAGTGAAAATATAAAAAACAGTGATGGTCAATATGCTAATTAATGCAATATACAGAAAAGGGAATATTTCAGATTAAGCCCCTTCAATTTTACCTTTGTACTCAACATCAACTACTGCTTCCCTGAATGTGAAAGATATAATACTTGCCATCCTCAAGCTCTCCATTACAACCTACAAAAAATAGCAAATAAGTGTTTAAATAACACAAGTTTCTTCAAGCTTCATCACTTTTTAATGGGTGAAAGTACCTACTAAGTCCCTCTATAATAGGGATCCGATCAAATTAGTCTCTATACAATTAAAAAAAATAAAATAAAGTTAACATTTACTTTTTAAAAACTTAGCCTTGTTTGTTTCTTTTTAATAATACAAGGACTAAATTGATCTGATCCTTATAATAGAGGAAACCTTTTTAAACTTTAAAAACATTGCATATTTATATACCCTATGTGTGAGAGGCATGCTTCTTGTTTGTTCCCATGTTAATGGCATTTTTCCTCCATTGTTGGTGTCATATATTGCCATCTGCTCTGCCTGTAATGATTTTGGGAATATTACAAATCAGGACAAAAATAATGACAAAATTTGCAACAAAGTCCCTAATGGAAATGAAATATTTCTTTTTTACCTTAACAGCTTCTAGAAGTTGGGGATCATCATGAAGGAATTTAAGAACCCATGTTATAACACTGGCTGTTGTGTCTTGTGCCGCAAAAAGTACTCCAATAATGTTATCTGCTATCTGCTCATCGCTCAATTTTTTATCATTTTCATCCTTGAAGCTTAAAAAATGGCCCAACATGTCCTTCTCCAACAGCCTTTTCTCCTTCCTTGAGCTTATTATTTCACCCAAAATCCGGTTCAGCCTTTTCCTCGCCTTCCATAAAGTCAAATAGAAAAAAATAATCAGAAAATGGCTATATATATACCAATCCCTCATAGACGAAACCACAAAATTTCTTTAAGGGGTTAAAAGTATAATTTTATAAAAAAATTTAAAGAACTAAATGACAAATCTTTCATTTGGGGGCAAGGCCACTGCTTGCCTCTTTTGCCTTCTTCTCTATCTTATTAGGTCAAGTTGTAAGAATCAAAGGCCAATCTTGACATTCAATTTTGAAGGCTTAATTAAATTTTTTTAATAATTTAAGGATAATATAGAAAAGGGGGGGGGGACTTACAAGGATAGCTTGTTGATAAGCAGTCCCAGGAATGTTTGTCGGAAAGGAATTGTAACCTTTGTCTACTTTCCGGTAATTCTCCTCCAACATCTCTCTGAACCCTCTTTCCATGTGACCAAAAATGGACAAAATGCCGACATCGAATGACAACTGTATGTAAAGTCAAACAAAACCCACATGTTAGAACCGTATGATCTATTCATAAAGGTTGTCTCGATGTTATATGAAACTTATTTCAAATTTGTACACCCACAATTTTTCTTTTTACATTCTACATTTTTCTCTTTTTAAACATGCAAAAATTTATGCAATTATACAAAAAAAATTAAGAAAAATGCACATTTCAAAAAGAAACATAGGGACTAAACTTGAATTTGACCAATAAAAACATTTTTTAATTTCACTTATGTCATGATTTGGCCATTAAATTATAACTTTTTTTTCCATCTTAGTCTCATCTCATTTTACCTCAAAATTAGTGTCCAATAAAAATGTGTTTTGTGTCACGTTGTTATTGACAACTTTTTTTTTTTATTTTAGGGTTAAAATGAAACAGAAATAATAGTTCATATGCTAAAATGAGACTCCAAAAAAGTACCAAAATGAAAAAGGGTATACTTTTTTTTTACTTTAATACCTAACCTATCATTCTCATCTCATTTTACCCTAAACTCAACATACAACAAAAAGAAATTTGGATCATGCGTGACGTTGTTATTGATAACTTTTCTATTTTAGAGTAAAATGAGACCAAAAAAATTAGGTATCAAAATGAAAAAAGGAGTATACTTTAGGACTATATCAATAAATAACCCCTTTTTGTTTTTTGTTATAAAAACAAACCTTCTTCATCTCGTAAAAGGTGTTTACACCTTGACCAGAAGCAGCCCATGATTCGAGTGTCGAAACAGCAATGCCTTGAATATCAGGGATCAATTTCTTTATAGTTTGAGGTGCTAACGAGTTCTGCACCAATCTCCTCAACCGAGCATGGTATCCGCCTCGGTGAAAGAACAGTGCGTGAGGACCGATGAGCCTCTCTTTGCTCTTCGGGTACGTCGGTTTGAACAAATGAGCATGTGTCACCAACACGAACCTAGCCGCCTCAGGGCTGGCCAACATCACACAAGGGCAACCCAGTATATGGGTTTTGAATATTTCACCATATCTGAAAATTACACCAAATTTGTTACATTAAAAAAACAAAAAAGAAAACCCTCAAATAAGAGCTTGTAAGAGCTTATAGGGATCATGGTGGGAACCTTTTTTGTTTGGTTACAAAGAAAATATTTGGGTCTTCTGAATAGAGTTGAAGAGTTTCACCAACGTATGGCCAACCCATTGAACCAGGTGGAAGCTTGAATTTTTTAAAATGAATCCCATTCTTTTGTTTCTTTAATAATGAAAGAAGAGTGGAGAGGAAGAGGATAATGTATAGTAAAATAGAAGCAATCTCCATAGCTAAAGAAGATGAGAGCTAGCAATGAAAGGAGATTAATGGAATGGTGAGGGGGGATCTTGTTGTGATGATGAGAGCAATGGGGAAAGGGTGAGATAGTTTGTGGGGAATTATATAGTGAAATTTTTGAGGGGTAAATTGATGGATAAGGACAATTATATTCCTTTTTTTCAACTTTTTTAGAGTTGGAAAAGCAGAGGTGGCTCCTAGAAATTACTCCATTTCTTGATAAAGATCAATAAATTGACCATTAATAGAAGAGGTTCCAGGGTTTGACTTTTAAAAACATTAAATTCTAGTGACAAATTTCAGCCACAAAATACTTTTTTTTTAAATATATTAGATTTAAGATTAAAGTTTAGATTTTTGGGTTCATACTGTTGGGTAAGTTGTGATTTTTTTTTTAAAAATATGTCTCCAAAACTTGAATTTAAATTCTTTTTTTAACTGTAATGTAATGTGTATTATTATTGCATTTAATTTTTATTGATTTGTAAATATTATATTTATTATTGAGGTTTTAGAATTTAATTATATTTAATTTTAATATTTTAAAAATTGAATCAGTGTTCAAATTGATCTGATCATCTGTTTCGGTTTGATCATCAATCCAACAATAATTACATAAACAAATCAAAGTTCATAAAAATATTTTAAATATTTTAAAAAAATTATAAAACTAGTTCAACCGTTGTTTATTTATTTTGATTTTCGAATTTTATCTGTTTTGAACAGTGCGCTCAAAGGTTAATTCAACCTTTTTATCCGAATTGATGTACCAATCGATTTTTAATCCAATCGATCAGATCATCTGGTTCCAATAACTTTGGTTTAAAAGTTAAGATTTAGTATTTGAGATTCAGTTTATAATATTCGTATTTGTGTTTAATTATAAATAAGAACAGGAAAATCATGGTTAGTTTAGTGTCAGCCATTTTCAATGGGAATGACTAATTGCGAGGGTAGTGGTATCTTAAAACTTATATATATTTAATGTAGGTCAAATTTTAGGACAATTCAAGCATTTTTAATTTCATAAGATTAAGAAATCATCACATCTTTTTAATTGGTTTTAAAAAAAAAACTAAAAGTTAAATAAACGAGACATGTGATAATTTTTTTAATTCTACTTGTGGAGTTGAAACATTGAATGTTATTTGAGGCTTCCTACGATGGTTGAGAGGAACAAAAGATATTGCTTTTTGTAAAAATAGAATATTGGTAATGGCAATATATTGCAAAGAAAATAGAAATAGAAATAAAAATAAAGAATACACAGATTTTACGTGGAAACCCTTTCGGGAAAAAACCACTGGCAGAGGAGAAGAAAATTCACTATGTCGAATTCGAATAATTACAAGAGGAGTAGACTATGTCTATTTATAGGCTTGTAAAACCATATTCTAATAGGAGTGAAACACCTTATTCTAATCAATATCAAATAGATGAAGTTTAATAGGGTTTAAAAAACCTTATTCTAAAATAAAATAAAAGAAGTGTAATTCTATAGGGATTTTACTTTTATTTTATTTTATCATGGTATTCTATTTAAATAATGATTCGGGTCACTTAATTCTAACACTTTTCAAGGAATATTGGATAGATTTCGGGTGAGGGTGGATAGTTGGAGCTCAAGACTATTAACATAGGTGGAAAGGAAATGTTTATCAAGTCAATTTTACAGTCGTGACTTACATACATTATGTCTTGTTTTCTTCTACTAAAGGTGCTTTGTGGTGATTTAGAAAATGTTATTAGTAAGTTCTGGTGGTAGATATCGCACAAAAAATAAGGTATATGCTGGGGCGTTTGGCCTCAACTTTGTGTTCTAAAGGAGAAAGGAGGTCTTGGATTTTGGGATTTGGCCTAATTCTTTTGTTGATAGATTTTTAAAAGCTAAGAATTTCCCCAATTCAGATTTTCTATATCTCCATCCCTTACATAGAGGAGCATATGGAGTGCTAAAGGTTTGCTTAATGCTGGATTAAAATGGAGAGTGGGAGATGGTACCTCTATATCGATATGGGATGATTATTGGCTTCCTCACAACAATTCTTACAAAATACACTCACCTAAATTCAAAAATATGATTTATGTTTCTGAGTTATTCCTACCAAATAGTAAGTTTTGGAGCTTAATTCTAATATCTACAAGTTTTAACCCGATCGAGGCTCGAAAAAATTTGTGTGCCCATTGCAAATGCTAATGTGCCAGATATGCTGGTTTGGCATTTGGATAATACCAAATAGTATTAAATAAAAAGATGATACAAGCTGCTTGTGTCAAGGTTGGCACCCTCGATCAATGAGGGTTATAATGGTATCTCTACAGAAGCTACTAATTTCTATCATCTACTTTGGCATATTATAAGATCATCGAAACTTAAAATTACAATTTGGAGATTTTACAACAACTTTATTCCTACTATGGAAAATTTATATCTCAAAAGAATCACTTCTGACGCTATGTTTCCTAGGTATGGAGATGGTAGGGAGACCATAACTCATGTACTCTTGGATTGTCGTCTTATGAGAGAGAGTTAGGAGTTGTTAGGTATTCACTGATAATAACCCATTATGGTCCTAGTTATAATATATGTTTGAAGCATAGAATGATGTTTCTAGACAAGTTATTTTTGTTGTGATGCATGCATTGTGGTGGTTGAGAAACAAGCTAGTGCATGAAAGTGTCAAGCAAATAAGTCAGGATAAAGTTACTACAACGGTCAGATTTTTAGTGGTACTGAAAGATATAGTTTTAGAATCTTGTTTTAGTAAATTAAGTCTGTAAATATTAAATATGAATATTTACGAAGTTAGTATAAAAATATATTAAAGATTGGTCGAGTAGTTTTGTTGAATTAATAGTTAATTAAGGCCTAGGGACTAAATTGTAAAAGTTCAATCTCTATAGAGTTTTAATTGAAAAAAGGCTTGAGGACTTGAAGAGCAATTAACCAAAGGTCCAAAATGGTAATCAAACCATTTTTTAATCAACTAGTAGTGGATGATAATGGCATATTCATTTAACATGATTAATAATTAGTTAAGTTAACTAAATATGATTAGTTAAATTAATTAAACTTTAATTAACCTATAAATACCAAATTTTGGTGGAAAGAAAGAGAAAAATTGTCATCTTCCTCACCATCTTAAATCGCCCACCATTGTTAAAGCAAAAGAAAACCCTCCCAAGCTTTTGAAGCTCTCGGCCATTAATAAATCAATATTTGGATCAAGGTGGAGCAAATAGGGGAAAAGCTAAAATTTTGGATTAGTCCCTGAAGCATCCACTCATTTCATATTTTGAACAGGTAAGTTCATGTGAAATTTACTATTTCTTTTGATTGATATGCGTGCTAAGTTTAATTTGATAGATGTATGTTTGATTCTAATTTAAAACACTAGTGAATTTGGCATATATGACTAGTAAAGGATTGAATTGAGATGTTATGAGAAAATTTGAATGATTTCATGAGATGGAAATGTAAGATGTGATTATTAACTGAGTAAAATATATAAATGTGAATAACTATAGTAATGATGAGGAAATATGTGTAATGAATGCTCATGTGAACATAGTAAAAGGTTAGGATACAATTGGCATGTCAATAGGGTCATATGCGCGCTTGTATAGATTATAACGAGATCTAGCACTTTTTGTAGATCCTTAGGTAATATAACGAGATCTAGCATTCGTTGCAGACCCTTGGGTAATATAATAAGATGTAGCCTTTGTTGCATATCCTCAGGTAACGAGATTTAACATTAGTCGCAAACTCTCGGGTAATAAGTGACATAGGTTTAGCCCAGACGGGTAACTTGATATAAGTTTAGCTCAAACGAGCAACCTAGTTCACTCGAGTATCTGAGTCTGTTTTACTAGACTTCCATCAGGCAGTATATATTTTAATTGAAATGAGAAAGCTTGAAAATATATTGAATACAGAATGGTATATGTTTGTAACTTGATAAGTGGCATGTAAGTACTTCGGTGTTAGGTGATGTTATTCATGATATGTAAGTGTGTCTAACCTATTTGGATGTTAATGTTGACATGTGACTAGTTACAACATTATGTGCCAAGAATAGTCATGTAACAGCCCGATTTTCAGTGGTGTCAAAAACAGCGATTTTGGAACCCCATTTCCGTAGTTTGAGCATATTTACGAGGCTAGTATAAAGGTTATTAAAATTTGGTCTAGTATTTTTTTCGAATTGATAGTTAATTAAGGTATAGGGACAAAATTGTAAAAATTTTATCGCCAAAGTACCAGATGAGTAATTAGACTATTTCTAATTGGTCAAATAGTGGTGGATAAAGGTGAAATCCACTAAGTTTTGTTAATTTAGTTTAATGTTTAATTAATTAATTAATTAAGATTTATTAAGTTTAAACATAGAATATAAGTTAAATTAAAATAATAATAAAAACCATTTTGCTTATCATCTTTTCCTCACCATAGCAAATAGAAAGAAATAGGGTTTGAAGCTTTCAAACTTTTGATAAGAATTAGGTAAGTTTAATTAAGTCTTTTTCTTGTAATTTTTATATTTTTGAGGTTATGGGAGCTTGATTTAGCTAGCCCATGTACCAATCTGCAAAACTATTCCAATTTTTGAAAGTTTTCATTGTTTATTTCTTAAAGAAATTAATACTAAATTGATAGATTTTAAGCTTAGATGTGAAAAAGGGTTTTGTAAAGTTTAAATTGCTAGTTTTGTCAAAAAGGACTAAAGTGTATAAATTGAATATTTGATGAAAAATTTATGTAATTATAGATAGTAGAGGGTCCTAAAAGGATGTAATTGAGATCGTTTTTAAAATTGAAGCTCAAAATTGAAAGTTATGACAATTTCAGTTTTAGGGACTAAATTGAATAAAATGAAAAACTTTAGGGGCATTGGACAATGAAATTAAATTGGTTCATACATATAATAGAATGTTATAAAATTTTTGGTATTGATAAATTGAATTGAATAATTGTATAGATCGAGAATTGAATCAAACCGAAGATAATCGAGGAAAAGCAAAATTATTTATTAGTCCTTGAAGAGTTGGTTGTTTGATGTTTTTGTAGGTAAGTTCATGTGGAACTTACTATTTTGTTTGATTGCTATGTTGAATTATGTTTAATTTGTTATATAATTTAGATTATTATGAAATGGATGAATCTGGCATCAATTGGACTAAATTGCAAAGTAGGAAAATTATGGTTATTATGAATAGGTACAAGATACCAAAATTGACATGGAATGTTTACAAGATTTTTATGGCATGTGTTTATTGATACAGGATTTGAAATGATACGATTACGATTATGATGGCCACATGAACTTAGTAAAAGATTAGGATACGTATAGCATGCCATTAGGGTTAAATACGAAATCGATCAAAGATTTACATGATGATATGAGATCCAACATTTGTTGTGGATTCTTGGTTTATATGTATCGTTGGTTTAGCCTAGATTAGTAACCTCGATACGATGTCAACTTGTGTGAGCAAATCCGTTATATCGTCAGCTTGTATGAGCAACCTTGATCTTTGTCAACTTGTGTAAGCAATATAGTCCCGTGTATCCGAGTTCTATTTTCTAAGGTTCTCTTAGGTGAAACTTTAACTTAACAAAAATGGAAATATTAAAAGTAATTGAATATAGATTGAATGATAAATGATTTCAAATAGAAATGTGATTTATGATTTCTAATCTATTAACTTGATATACAAATGAACTAACCTATTGGTTGTATATGATGTTATGTGTTAGTTGTTTCAAGATATGTCAAATAATGTCATATTGATTGCCATTGTGTTAGATGATTAGCTTATTGAATTGTTAAGGTAAGCTAAGTAAATTTTATATGGACTTACTAAGCATTCAATATACTTACTTCGATGTTTCCCTTTTCCTTGTACATTGTCACTTTGTAGAATATGTTAGACGGATCGTTCAGAAGCTCACACTCCTGTTTTCGAATCGGTAGCTTTTCATATGAACTTACTAAGCATTCAATGTGCTTACTCCAGTGTTTCCTTTTTCCTTGTGCATTGTCACTTTGTGGAATATATCAGGCTGATTGTTCAGAAGCTCACACTATCCCGTTTTCGAATCGATAGCTTTTCAAATGTTTTAAGTCCGAAATTGTGGCATGTATATATGTGTTTTGTCTATGTTATCTTTGATTGTGGGATATTTCTTGAAACCTATCTAAAGCATGATTTTGAAAAATTTAATGCCTAAATGAATGTGAACGTTGTAGTAAACATTTTTGTGATATGTTTATGACAATTGAAATGGCATATCTAGATGTAAATATGTATGTTTCAAGAAGACTTGATATAGGTAAATGTTTGGCAATTGGATAATTACTTGATGTGTATGCTTTGATATTGAAATGATATGTTTAATGGTTGAACAAGTGATATAAGTTTATATGAAATAAATTGTGGTTAATTGCATTTGAATGGTATGTGTTGAAGTATTTTCGTGCAAGTAAAGTTGGCCAATTGTGTACAAAATGTTAAGATTGTGTAGTAGCATTGAAATAGGTATCAAATGACTCAAATTTTATTAAAAATATATGAAATCCCCTTCATTAATGATAGCCTATTTTATTCAAAATAAACTCCAGATAAAACTATTATGGAGACCCATATACTAGAAGTCAGATTGCATTTTGCCCCGTTTACTAAAAAAGTGATCAAAGTAGTCTTGTAGGTTAAACTAAAGAGCAAACTAATCTTTTCTATAAAAGATGTAATCCATTTTACTGTTAAAATTTTGTGTAGTTGATGGAATAACCAAACTGCTCCATGTGACTTGCCACGTGTACCTTATGCTGATATATAATGACACCGGTTTTCTAACAGTAGAAATGGATGAAATTTTTAACAAAATAACTAGTTTGCTCTTTGATATAATATATAGAGACTAATTTACCGATCTTTTTAGTAGAGAGAGTGAATGCAATTTAACTCCTAATACAAGGACTGCCATGGTATTTTTACCAAAAACCCCATCTCTGTCATCAAATGTTTATATGTTTTGTACTGTGTTCTATTACAATTTTTTTTTATTTTCTTTTTTACGTCTAAAATTATTAATTACTTGCAAAACATATATAATTTGCCTAACAATGCCAAACATATAAATCACATATCCTATTTGGTCGGTCCATTCAAAAAAAAATCTTAAATTATTTTTAATCATAACATTTTATCCACTTAATCACATAAATAATCCAAAGAAGTACTTTATGATTGTTGACACCATTTTTTTGATGAAAACGGGGTCGACTTGGATTTAAAAAAGAATGAAAACGGGAGTCGCCACCAATCCTTTTTTGACGAGGTGTGATCGGGTCACCTCAAAAAGTGGTTGTTTTTAATAAATGATTTAATTTTATTAAAACAACGATTTTGGTCTACGAAATTCAGAAAAATGAGTTCGGGAGCCGGTTACGCACGAGGAAGGATTAGCACCCTCGATACGCCCAAAATTGGTACCTAGTTGATTAATTAGTGTCTTAGTGTCGAAAATTGAAAATTTGAAGAGTTTTAAAAATACGATCCTTAAAAGAAAATCTGATATCGTGAATTGAAACATAAGACTCTCTTGTTCCTAAGGAATATCACATCCAGCACGTTAGGACACGATACTCTAAACCATCGAAACCAAGATCACCTTATAGTTTAATGAAACCATACTTTGAAGCTTTAAGAGGATATTTGGCTATTTAGTCAAACGAGAAATCGAAACCCAGCACGTTAGGGCACGTTTTCTCGAGTTTCCAAACGCGAAATATTGCCTTATTTAGAAAAATTTTCCTTTTGGTGTTTAGTGTCAATGCTTGGCAAAACAATAACGAATAAGACAAGGTGAGCAAAGTAAAGTGAGTAACAACAATGCAATAGGCAAAATGAAATGACGAGGCGATTACATAAACAAAGCATACAAATAAATAAATAGAACTAACATTTAAAGAGTGAAAGTGTTCATGAATAAAGAAACAATCACCAAATAACAATGATGACAATAAACACAATTATGTAACAATGTGTATGCATGTATAATTATAAGCCATGAAAGTACGAAATGCATATAAATTATAGAGTATGAAAACGTATATAAATATATACATATATAAAAAACTGTAAGTATTATAAAATAAAAATGTAAGTATGTGCATATGTACACTTAAAAATGTATATAGGTATACTTATTTTTTTAGATTATAAAATATACACAAAAGAGGAATATATGTTTATACATATGTAGGAGTTATAAAATATAAAACACGTGTATGTACAAATCTATAACATAAAATATGTGCGCATGTATATTATAAAAAAAATGTGTATATACGTGTATATATGAAAATAAAAAGACCATATAGATTGTAGCATATAAAAAATATAAGTATGTATATATATTGATTGTAAAAATATGTACGTATTAAGAAGCATGCATGTACATGTATATGACGAAACCTGAAATTTTTTTTTATATATATGTATAGCATTAAGTAAAATATTAAATAAAACTGATTTTAAGCATGCATATTTATAAGAAATAAAAATAAATAAATAATAAAAAACTTAAAGTAAAAAAAAAGGGGTCGAGGATCGAATTGGAATCAGGCCAATAATTTGGGGCCAAATTCGCAAATAAAAGGTTCGAGGGCCGAAGTGAAGCACGCGCAAAATGTGAAGGACCGATTGGGGAAATATGCCCAAGTCCAGAACGCAGCGTTTCAACTCGAAGAACCACATGTGGTCAAAAGACCAGATCGAAACATAGGCAGAATTTAAAGCCAAAATCGCAAGAATAAAAAAAAACTACATTGAGTGCGCCTAGAAGAACCGGGGACTTAATGCGCAAATGTCCCCTTTAACAGGAATGCGCGGACCCTCAGCGGGTCGGGTCGCGCATACGGGTCTGAGGGGTAAACGGCGCCGTTTCAATATCTTATAAATTTAGAAAAAAAAATTTTAAGAGAAAAGAAATAGAATGAAAATTCAGTTCTGTTACGAAACCTAAAAAAACTAAAACTCTCCTACTCCCCCCATTTTCTCTCCGATCGACGGACCATGCCACAGTCATGGCGAACGAGCAGTGGCCGAAGGTGGGTTTTTAACCTCTTTTCTAACGACCGATGAAGCCTGAACCTTCATGGCCCTAAAGCCGCGGGAAAGAAACCCAAACGCCACCCGTTCCGGCCCGATTTGGGTGACCCGAAGGATTCCGACGACGGTACATGCGGGGGATTAGGGTTCGTTTCCTCCCTCCCCTCTTTTTCATTGCTTTCTTTTTATTTAACAGATTCGTGAAACAAAATAAAAATAGAAATAAAACGAAAACGATAAGTCAATAGACCAAAAAAATATCAACCTTTGTTGTTCTTATTTCTGCTATTCTAAGATGTGTTCCCCCTTTTTTTCTTTTTTTCCCTTTTGTTTTTTAATTTTTTCTCTGATATGCGTTTTTTTTAAAAGAAAAATCCCCCTGGTGTAGTGAGATTTTCGGTTTTTATAACCGAATTATTTTCCTTTTTTACATTATTTTCTTTGTTGTTGCGCCTGCTTCTTGGCTTTGCAGGTGACCGTGGCCGACAGTGGTGGGGTGTCAGACGGTATGGGCGTCGTGGAGGCTGGCGCGGAGCAGAGGCGTGCGAGGGGTTGGGCAGAGGCTGGAGCGGCGCGCCCTAGGCATGCTGCGCCTAGGGTTTTCTGCTGCAAACATTTTGTTTTTTTTATTTGGGCTAGGGTTTCTGCTATTGGGCTAGGTAGTGGGTTGAATTTTGGGTTTGTCTTACTGGTATGGGCCTGGGTATTTTATTTTCTGATTTAGGCCATATTGGCCTGCTTTAATGGACTGTGGCATTTTATCTATTTTGTTTTATTTTTGGCACTAGGCCCGGCAAATTTGGGCTTCTACAGTTGCCCCTCTTTGCTCGTTTTCGTGTAACGAGAACAGAGCAAAGACTAAGAAAGACCAAATTTGCCTGGTCTCGCCGAGGCTTGACTTTTTGGTGCTCATCTTCTTCAAGTAGTCTTATTCTGTTCTGCTGTGTCTCGTTGCTTCAATCCACTTTACTGCATTCCGGAGAAACGTGACTTAAATCTATTCTGCTGCAACTCCATGGGGATGAGATTTGTTGTTTTCTTCGTCTGCTCCATTACTGTTTAGGGAGATAAGATTTGTGCTCTTCACTCTATTCCACTGTTGAATGTAGGGAGATAGAGTTATTGGCTTCAATGTACTCCACTGTAGTCAGGGAGGTAAAATCCGCCATCGTCGATCTGCTTTCTTCGATCTACTTCACCACCAGTATGGGAAGACAAGATCTGTATCTTGGATCCACTTCCTATCAATATAGGAAGATAGGATCTGCTACCTTCGATTTACTTCACGCCAATACATGAAGACAAGATCTGCTTTCTGCGATCTACTTCGCCACCAATATGGGAAGACAAGATCTGCATCTTCGATCCACTTCCTACCAATATAGGAAGATAGGATCTGCTACCTTCGATCTACTTCACGCCAATACATGAAGACAATATCTGCTTTCTTCGATCTATTTTCTACCTAATACAAGAAGGCAAGATCTGCAATCTTCAATCTATTCCACTGCCAGATACAGGGAGATAGAGTTATCGGCTTCAATGTACTCCACTGTAGTCACAGGGAGGTAAAATCTGCCATCTTCGATCTGCTTCGCTGCCTAATACAGGAAGGCAAGATCTGCAATCTTCAATCTATTTCACGCCAATACATGAAGATAAGATCTGCTTTCTTCGATCTACTTCGCCACCAGTATGGGAAGACAAGATCTGCATCGTCGATCCACTTCCTACCAATATAGGAAGACAGGACCTGCTATCTTCGATCTACTTCACGCCAATACATGAAGACAAGATCTGCTTTCTGCGATCTACTTTGCCACCAATATGGGAAGACAAGATCTGCATCTTCGATCCACTTCCTACCAATATAGGAAGATAGGATCTGCTACCTTCGATCTACTTCACGCCAATACATGAAGACAAGATCTGCTTTCTGCGATCTACTTCGCCACCAATATGGGAAGACAAGATCTGCATCTTTGATCCACTTCCTACCAATATAGGAAGATAGGACCTATTTACGCCTAGTGTTTAGGATGACATGATCAGAATGAATCAAATGCTCCTAACTAGATGTGTATGTATTATATTTGTAGAATGTCATGAGAATGATCCATTTTTAATGCTTAGGTTGTCATTCCTCATTGTTCATCAAGGTTCTATCACTGATGCCTTCTTGTTCAGCCAGTACCTTTGACAGAAAACCTAAAGAAATAGATGCAATTTAGACTATTCTTCCTCCAATGCTTCTAACCCTTAAGTTTGGTCAGCTCTAAACTATAGTCCTGTTTCAGGTCCTCGTGTTATTTAGAAACTTTCAGAGTAATATGTAGAACTCCTTCTGCATGTGTATTGTCAATCCATTAATCGTTATTTCAAAGAAAAATGCTTGAAAGATTATCAAAATGGACAAAATAAAATTTTGCTGAGAGCAAAGCTCGAAATGCATAAATCAATCAAGATAGCAAACTTTGCTGAGATATGATGAAAAAGATTATCACAATGAATAAGATGGAATTTTATTGAGAGCAGAGCTCTAAATGAACAAATAGCAAATTTTGCTAAGATGTAAATAAGATAAAAAAACAGGTGCTCCAGATATCGCAGCATGAGCTCCTCTGCACAAACTCTATGTTTAGAAATCCTAAAAGACTTTGTTGATGCCCCAAGATGTAGCATCTCTCCTTCTTGTTAATTCGGAGAAGACAAAACTACTCTATGCCTCACCTTTGATCGAAAATTCGAATTGCCCATTCCTGGGTTTTCAATTCAAAGCCCCTTTGGTCTCAAGGTGCCCTTTGCGGGTTTTTGCCTTGGCCTCTCCCCTTTTTTTTTTTTTTTTTTTTAGGCAAAGTACCTCTTCACTGAATCCGAATTCACAGGATTGGGCAAGCTTTTGCCATCCATCCCAGTTAAAATTAATGCCCCTCCTGAAAAGGCCTTTTTTACTACATAAGGTCCCTCCCAGTTCGGCATCCACTTTCCTCTGAAGTCCTTTTGTATGGGAAGGATCTTCTTCAGTACCAAGTCTCCTTCATGAAAGTTTCTAGGACGAACTTTCTTATTGTAAGCTCGCATCATTCGTTTCTGGTACATTTGACCATGACGGATAGCTCTTAACCTCCTTTCTTCAATCAAGTTCAGCTGATCATATCGGGATTGGACCCATTCTGCTTCGTCTAACTTTAGTTCTAAAAAAACTCGGAGAGAGGGAATTTCAACCTCAATTGGTAGCACTGCCTCCATTCCATAAACCAAAGAGAATGGTGTTGCCCCGGTAGAAGTCCTGACGGATGTTCGATAAGCATAGAGGGCGAATGGCAACTTCTCGTGCCAATCTCTATAGGTCTCAGTCATTTTCCCCACAATCCTTTTGATATTTTTATTGGCTGCCTCCACCGCACCATTCATCTTCGGACGATATGGCGATGAGTTGTGGTGCTTGATCTTGAATTGATTACAAACCTCTGCTATCGTGCTATTATTCAAATTTAATGCGTTGTCTGATATGATCCTTTCAGGCATTCCATACCGACATATGATTTCCTTCTTTAAAAACTTGCTGACAGCTGTCTTTGTGACGTTGGCGTAAGAAGTAGCCTCTACCCACTTAGTAAAGTAGTCAATCACTACAAAAATGAAACGATGTCCATTTGAAGCCTTTGGCGATATCGGCCCAATGACGTCCATGCCCCACATGGAGAAAGGCCATGGGGAAATCATGACGTGAAGAGGTGATGGAGGCACATGAATTTTGTCTCCGTAAATCTGGCATTTATGGCACTTCTTAGCATACTTGATGCAGTCTCCTTCCATGGTAGACCAATAATATCCAAATCTCATGATCTGTCTGGCCATTGTGAAACCGTTAGCGTGTGTTCCACAAATACCATCATGGACTTCTTCCAAGATCTGCTTGGCCTCCACAGCGTCTACACATCTTAACAGCACCTGATCTTTCCCTCTTTTGTACAGGATTTCTCCATCTAAGACGTAACCACTAGCCAGCCTCCTCAACATTCTCTTGTCATTCTCAGTTGCTTGGTTTGGGTATTCACAATTTTTCACGTATCGCAATATGTCCTGATACCAAGGGTTGTCGTCCTTTTCTTCTTCCTCGTCAATATTACAACAGTGGGCTGGAGCATCATAAATGCTCATTTGGATAGGCTTCACATCCTCTGGTCTATTTACTTTGATCATGGAAGCCAATGTAGCTAAAGCGTCGGCCATCTGATTCTCGTCTCGTGGGAGATAACAAAAGTGATGTCGTCAAACTCCTCAATCAATTCTAGGACTATCCTTCGGTAACTAATCAATTTAGGGTCTCTTGTTTCCCATTCGCCTTTGAGCTGATAAATTACCAATGCCGAATCCTCATATACCTCAAGTACCTTGATTTTGCGTTCCATAGCCGCGCGGATTCCCATGATACATGCTTCATATTCCGCCATGTTATTTGTGCAATCAAAATCTAGTTTACTGGTGAAAGGATAATGATTACCGTTTGGAGATACCAAGACTGCCCCAATCCCGTTGCCCATGGTATTTGAGGCTCCGTCAAAATTTAATTTCCAAGTATTGCCTTCTTGTGTGCTTGCTTCAGTAGTTGCCACATACATCAGATCCTCATTTGGGAAGTCAAAGTTCAAAGGCTCATAATCGTCCAGGGCTCTACTTGCTAGAAATCTGCTATCGCGCTCCCTTTTATAGCCTTTTGATTCACATAGGTTATGTCAAATTCAGATAGTAGAATTTGCCATCGGGCCATCCTTCCGTTTAGAGCAGTTGACTCCATCATGTATTTCAGAGGGTCTAACTTTGAGATTAACCAAGTCGTATGGTACAACATGTATTGTCTCAATCTCCGAGTAGTCCAAACCAATGCGCAACATAATTTTTCAATTGGCGAATATCTCGTTTCGCATTCAGTGAACTTCTTACTGAGATAATAGACCGCTCTTTCTTTTCGTCCTGACTTATCATGTTGGCCGAGCACGCACCCCATGGAATTCTCAAATACTGCCAAGTATAGTATCAGTGGTTTGTCAGGGCAAGGTGGCATCAGTACTGGGGCGTTGGACAAGTAATGTTTAACTCTTTCGAAAGTTTCCTGGCACTTCTCATCCCATACACCTGGATTGTGTTTCCTAAGAAGACGGAATATGGGGTCACATTTCTCAGTTAATTGTGAAATGAATCGAGCGATGTAATTTAGTCTTCCTAGGAAACCCCGAACTTCTTTTTGAGTACTTGGCGGAGGTAATTCTTGTATGGCCTTAACTTTGTCTGGGTCAATTTCAATTCCCTTTTCGCTGACTAAGAATCCTAGCAATTTTCCTGATCTAGCCCCGAAAGTACACTTGGCTGGGTTAAGTTTTAGCTGGAACTTCCTTAACCTCAGAAACAGTTTTCTCAGAACTTGCACGTGTTCCCTTTCTGTTCTGGATTTTGCGATCATGTCATCAACATAAACTTCTATCTCTTTATGCATCATATCATGGAATAATGCTACCATGGCTCTCTGATACGTTGCTCCCGCATTTTTCAATCCAAAAGGCATCACTTTATAACAAAACGTCCCCCACATCGTTATGAATGTGGTCTTCTCCCTGTCTTCAGAAAGCATCTTAATTTGGTTGTACCCGGAGAAACCATCCATGAAAGAGAACAGTGAGTATCCGGCCGTGTTGTCTACCAAGGTATCAATATGAGGCAGTGGGAAATTATCTTTTGGGCTGGCTTTGTTCAAGTCTCTGTAGTCCACACACATTCGCACCTTCCATCTTTCTTAGGAACAGGGACTATATTGGCTACCCATTCTGAGTACTTGACCACCTGTAAGAAACCAGCATCAAATTGCTTCTTGACTTCTTCCTTTATTTTTAGCAAGACATCAGGCCTCATCCTTCGAAGCTTTTGTTGGACTGGTTTGCATTCTTCATTTATAGGCAATCGGTGCACCACGATATCAGTACTTAAACCTGGCATATCTTGGTAGGACCATGCGAAGACATCTTTAAACTCTTGAAGCAACTCAACAAGGTCTCGCCTTGTTTCCTTGGCAATGCAAGCGCCAACTTTTACCTCTCTGCCCTCTTCTAAGATCACGACTTCTACTGATTCCTTAGAGGGTAGAATTTGTTTTTCTTCTTCTTCCATCATTCTTAACAAATCCGGAGATAAAACGCTGTCTTGGTCACCTTCAAAATCTTGAGGATTATCTATACTCATGTCTTGCTCAAATAGAGACTCTGAATTAGTAACAGAGTCGCTCATCTCGTTGATATCTGAAGACCTGTTATTGGAACAAATGGAGGCCCAAATAAAAGAATCTAAGAATACTTGTATGCATACTATGATTATAAAGGGAATGAAAAGAATGAAAGAATATTTGCTCAAGATGAAACTGAATGATAAGTTTTCACTGAAATTAGATTTTGGACATGTGCCTTTTACAAAAGATTCTTATCACCCCCAGGCTTAGGGCAACAAGTGTTCTGAATATTACTCTGAATTAGTTCTAAATGTTACAGGGATCTCTTCTGCAGTCCAGTTATTCAAAGCACTTCCAGGTTCGTAAGGACGAATGCCCGATAAATTCCTTTCCACCCTTTCTTCCGCGGATATGGCATTGACGTCCAACCTCTCAATCCTTCCTTCTGTAACCTCATCCTTCTCTTCAGGGTGGACAATTCCCCCTGAAACAAAAGTCTTAGATATATGAGGAAAGGTTATCGGTCCCCACTTGGCTTCTATCCCGCCCAAATGTGCTCTTCTCTTTTCTTGCTTTTTCTCCATCTCTTTCCTCTTTTCCCTCGCATTAGGCTTATATCCCAAACCATAACGGTCCTGTTTGTTAACTAGGATCGGTACTCCAACCCTTCCCTGGAGGTATTTTCCCAATCCTCTTCCAGGCAGTGCTCCCTTTCCCATCGTTAGCTGTAAGCTCATTGACGTAGCTTTGGATATCTTAGGCTCTGGGATTTTGCTCATCTCGATGACAAATGTGGCATTTACGAATTCCAATGATCGGAATGAACATTCTATCGCTTCACTATCAGCCTCTATGTATGGCATATCATCGGTGACTGATGCAATGATGTCTTCTTCTGCACCTATAGTCACCAATCGACCCTCTATCACCAATTTTAACTTTTGGTGAAGTGACGATGGTACAGCTCCTGCAGAATGGATCCAAGGCCTCCCCAATAGGCAATTGTAAGATGGTTTAATATCCATTACCAAAAGTCCACCTCGTATGTATTTGGACCAATCAATAGAGGTATCTCGATTCTCCCCATCACTTTTCTCTCAGTACCATCAAATGCTCTCACTATATTTTGGCATGATTTCATGTGAGAACTATCCACAGGTAGCCTGTTTAATGTGGACAGGGGTAAAACATTCAGGGCCGATCCATTGTCCACGAGTACCGCCGGTAGTATACACCCTTTGCAACGGGCAGTGATGTGCAAGGCCTTGGTAGATCCCATACCACCTGGCGGGATCTCATCATCGTTGAAGAAGATGAAGTTATCGGCATTTATATTGTTAACCAGGCGATCCAATTTGTTCACTGAGATATCTTTAGCGACATAAGTCTCATTTAGCACTTTTACCAACGCATTACGATGTATCTCTGAACTTAGAAGTAACTCGAGCACTGAGATGCGAGCGGGTTGCTTATGCAATTGTTCCACCACGCTATACTCGCTATGCTTCAAGAATTTTAGGAATTCTCTAGCCTCATTTTCAGTCACCGGTGTGTTAATTTGCGGTTCAATTCCGGTCGTCTTCGTTTTATCTTGTTCAACCGCCAAGGCTTTTCCTTTTATAGGTTCCCTTTTTGTATTTCCCAGGTCGTAACGTTTTCCACTACGCGTATAGAAACCTGTGTCATTACCCTCTTCTGAAGCATTTATCGGGTTCTCCTCTCCCGTGATCATCACATTGCAGTCGTAATTCCAAGGAACCTTTTTGCTATCCTTGTAAGGAAAGGCTACAGGTTTTTGGATTATGACCCTTGGCGCCAGTTGTATTCCAGATCCTGTACTCGTTGGCCTTGAAATAATCACCACTGGGTGATTTGGGGCCTTTCCCGTAGGCCCCTCCTCCGAGGCATAAACTTCTCCATTTTCAAGTCCTTTGATCTCTTCATAAAATTCTAGCTCTTTGTTGTTCATCAGATTTTGCACCATGGCCTTGAATTCAGTGCAGTTTTGAATGTCATGGTCTTCTTCAGCATGAAACTCGCAGTACGTCTTCGTTCCTTCGGGCCTTTCTTTTAAATCTTGTTTGATGAGACCTCCTTCTATTATTGTCTCCAGACCCAACTCAATGGGGTTTTATCTCTGCAATGTCGGTTTTGATTCTCTTTTTCTCACCTTCGATTATTGCGTTTACCCCTTTATCAGCATGGTTGGGTAACGGATTTGCTGCTACGTTGGGTCCTAATGGGTTGTCAAACTTCACAATCCCCATCTTAATAAACCTTTCCACCGCCTTTTTAAACCCAGTGCAGTTCTCAATTGAGTGTCCTGGTATCCCTGCATGGTATTCACATTGGGCATTCGTGTCATACCATTTGGGATATGGAGGTTGCATGGGCTCGAGATAAAATGGAGATACTATGTGTGCATCAAATAACTTCTGATACAGTTCCCCGTATGTTATTGGAATGGGCATGAATTGAAGTCTCTCTGCGTTAGTCCTTGTGTTGGGTTCCTGCCTTGAGGGGGCTTGGTGACTAGTGGTTATCATTTTTGGAGGGCCAACAGTAATTGGTTTTGAATGGCTCTTGCTATATGTGCTTACGTTGTTTACTTCGCCCTCTTTTTTCCTTGGGGCTGGTCTTTTGAAGTTTTCCCCCGTGTCAATCTTACCGCTCCTTACCGCGTTCTCAATCATTTCACCGGACATTACCATATCCGAGAAGCTCTTGGTAGTACTCCCCAACATGTGGTTGATGAACGGGGCTTTCAAAGTGTTGATAAACAACATGGTGACCTCTTTTTCCAAAGGGGTGGCTGGACTTGTGTTGCCACTTCTCTCCATCGTTGGGCGTACTGCCTGAAATTCTCGCTAGGCTTTTTCTCCATGTTTTGTAACGTAATTCGATCGGGTGTTATATCCGTTACATGATTGTATTGCTTCATAAAAGCTTGCGCCAAGTCTCTCCATGAACTAACTTTAGCACGACTCAGTTGGTTGTACCATTTGGCTGCAGATCCGATCAAACTGTCCTGGAAGCAGTGGATTAACAGCTGATCGTTGTTGACGTATCCTGTCATTCTTCGACAGAACATAGTTATATGAGCTTCAGGACAACTAGTCCCATTATATTTTTCGAATTCCGGCATTTTGAACTTAGGTGGGAGTACTAAATCAGGGACCAAACTCAGATCCTTGGCGTCAACCCCGCGATGATAGTCGATGTTCTCCATGACTCTAAATTTTTCCTCTAACCATCTACATCGGTCCTCTAGTTGTTTTGGCAGGTTCATTCTTGTTTTTTCTGTTTCTGCCACATCATCGAGGTCCGGGACCACAGGATTAGTGGGATTATCCCCGGGATTAGAACCCGAGCCCATTTGAAATGCAATGGTACCGAGGCACCAGCCAGATATTGAGGTCTAATGGTAACCGGTACCCTCTGTGGGTACACCTCTGGTTGTGCTTGGATGTTAGTTGGGGTGAACCTGGAGGATAAACAGGGTCATCGTGATCTTCCCTAGCATCAACTACGGGGTCTTTTCCTTTGTTATTTCCTCCAGCCAATAACTGCTTTAATTGGTTCATCACAGTGTTCTGGGATTCTAACATGTCCTACTGGATTTTTTCCAGTCGTTCATGCATCTGATCTTGCATCTCTTGTTGCAACTGTTCCAATCTTTCCAACCTTTGATCCATTGCTTTTGTTTGACGACGAGTACCGTAGTGATATTTGATTAGATTTTGTTGGTTTCCAGGGTAACTGTCATAATTTATTTTATTAGGGTCATTTTATGAGATGTAATGCAAATGTATGAGATGAATGCAAAAAAGAGGCATTGATTCGAATTCAATTTCATTAGAAAACTCAACTAGAAAGCAAATTTCTTTACATAAAATAAATTACATATACGGCTTCGCCTTTATACCCAAAGCCTTAACCTTCCTAAGAAGCCAAGCTAAATCTCGACCTCGGCTTGATTCTGACTCATATTTTAAACTCAATACATCGGCCTGAACTGCTAATGTTTGCAGATGATCAGCCACTTTCCGCACTTGAGTCACAGCTTCGCCCATAACGTAATCTCTATCTCTAATCTGCCTTTGAGAATGATGGAATTGCTCTTGCCATTGATCATTACTCCTCTCAAGAAGCTCCATTCGTAGCTCAAAATTGTGTAATGCGTCCTCAAGCTCCTCTACCTTTCTTTTCAGTTCTTCGATCTTATTTAAGCTTGCTCTTAATTCGATCATGGAGTTGCGACTACGGTACGAGTGAAGTGACTTTTCTAGCTCTGCCACCTTGGCCTTTAATCCTGCCTTCTCATTTCGGCACTCTAACAAACTCCTTTCCAAAGCGTTTTCTCGAGCTCGAGCATCTTGAAATTTCTTTTCCCACTGATCGGCCCTATTCTTTTCCTCATTGATCTCTTGTCGCCACTGCTCTGACGTTTTACCCAGACCGACAGTTCTCATCGACAATCGCAGCTTCTTGTAATCTGTTTTTAGACTATCCAAATCCTCTTCAGCTTTGTTCTTTCCCTTCCTTAATTTCTCGGCTTCTAGCTTGTGGATATCGATGTCTAATCCCAAATGCACTCTTTCCTCTTCTAACTGTTCTATCCTCTTTCGCAACTCAGAATTTCTTTTCTCAAAGTCTCGTTTGATGATCTCTAATTCTGACGGAACTACTTGTAGATGCTCCTCTATAGACTGAACGCAATCTTCCCTCGGCTTAGGGATGTTGTCATTGACTCTTTTACTCCACCACCCATAATATTCTGAAGTTGTCATCGCTCCTACGGTAAATCTTTTCATTCGGTGAACCTGTTTCCAAGCGTTAGATATTTCTCGAGTTTTTCTCTTGTAGTTTTCATCCTTATAAGAAACTCACATTGAGCCAGCCCTTGTGTTGCTCGTATGAACTGTCTCGATCTATATTGTCTTAATACGAGTAAAGAGGCATAACCGACAGCTCCCCAAATTCCGAGTAAAGGGACCCAGTCGAAATCCCCACATCGATACAGGATCTCGTCGGGTACCATCCAAGGAGCTTTCCATTCAACGTCATCTCCTGAAGATCTTGGAGAATCGTTACCCACTTTCTTCCGTGATGTCGTCTCGTCTTGGTGTAGCAACTTGTTCCTCCAATGGAGAATAGTCTTCTGAGAAGACTCGATAGGAGACATTTTCCACCTTCCAAAAGTGACTATGGAACCACACCAATAGTAGCTGCGCGCATCCGATGAACCTTCCCTCCCCTGCTCTTCGACATGCGCTTAGAGATCTGAAGGTTTCTGCTAAGATTGCCGGGATGGGCGTGACTCCTTTACTAAGCCGATCGAACAAATCAGAGACGGCCTCATCTACGTGCCCTAAAGCTCTAGGGAAAATTACCAATCCATAGATACCTAGAGCGAAGACATCCACTCTTTTCTTCACATCAGGGTGTGCTAATACTAAATCTCGCAAGCTTTTCCAAGGAACGCATTTACTGTCTCCTTTCTGTTGGATCCGGGCAGCGACCCACTGTTCGCTCATCCCTGTAATGCTCATCAATTTTTTTAATAATGTCGGGACACTAGCAGCTCTAGAATAGGCTTTGTCAATTTGAATCTTTGGACACCGAAGCAGGGTCGTATATTCTTCCACGGTGGGAACCAAGTCCACTTTTCCAAAAGTGAAACAACTGTAAGCAGGATTCCAAAACTGGGCTAGGGCTCGGAATAAATGCTTGTCCACTTTGACACCAAGTAGGTGAGGCAAGTCCCCGTAATCACAGTAAAACATTTGCTTGGTCCGTCGTCCCATTGATCCCATATTTCCTTCATTTCTCGAAGATCATTTTGGATTACGCTGATACGGGTGAAGTCCCATAATTCTGATACGTACCCTTCTGCAAGACTATCGCCTTTCTCTCTCCACATCGTCTCAGCCCATAATCGTACAGCTGCATTGTCTTCTACTTTATCAAGAAACCTCTTTTCCATGATAAGCTTTCTATCCATACTGAACGTGATCAACACCTCTTTTGAAATGAAAATGCCATGCAATCACAAACAAAGCAAATTAGAGCTAGGATTTAAAGTAAACAGTAATAAATAAAGCATCTATTCGGTAAGCCCTAGGGTCTGAATAGCTCTATCTCGGTGGGTTCTTATGGCTCGCTACGTGTGGTTTGGTTCTAAAGTAAGGGTACCTGAACCAGCAGATTCCTCGATCCTCACCCATTATAGGCTCATATGGACGAGTTCAGTTCAGGGGAATAATTTCCCTATGGCCATGCGGAGATGAAATTCACGAAGACATAGGTACGGATGTATCCTGGAAGCGATTCCTTCCATGCGGAGGTGAAACCTCACGAAGGCGTAGTTTCTCACTCCACTTAAAAGGTGTGACCACGGTCATGCAATGGAATGTGCAGAAATATACACTAAACTCTAAACAGCAGTAATTATAAACAATAATAAAGCCAAATAAAGGCAAAAGCAAGTTTTCAATTTACACAAAGACAAAAAGCAATCAACTCGTGGCTTGACTCTCTTATTTAAACATCCCCAGTGGAGTCGCCAAGCTGTTGACACCATTTTTTGTGAAAACGGGGTCGACTGGATTTAAAAAAGAATGAAAACGGGAGTCGCCACCAATCCTTTTTGACGAGGTGTGATCGGGTCACCTCAAAATGGTTGTTTTTAATAAATGATTTAATTTTATTAAACAACGATTTGGTCTACGAAATTTAGAAAATGAGTTTGGGAGCCGGTTACGCACGAGGAAGGATTAGCACCCTCGATCGCCCAAAATTGGTACCTAGTTGATTAATTAGTGTCTTAGTGTCGAAAATTGAAAATTGAAGAGTTTTAAAATACGATCCTTAAAAGAAATCTGATATCGTGAATGAAACATAAGACTTCTTGTTCGAAGGAATTCACATCCAGCACGTTAGGACACGATACTCTAAACCATCGAAACCAAGATCACCTTATAGTTTAATGAAACCATACTTTGAAGCTTTAAGAGGATATTTGGCTATTTAGTCAAACGAGAATCGAACCCAGCACGTTAGGGCACGTTTTCTCGAGTTTCCAAACGCGAAATATTGCCTTATTTAGAAAAATTTTCCTTTTGGTGTTTAGTGTCAATGCTTGGCAAAACAATAACGAATACGACAAGTGAGCCAAGTAAAGTGAGACAACAATGCATAGGCAAATGAAATGACGAGGCGATTAAAACAAGCATACAAATAAATAATAGAATAATTAAAGATGAAAGTGTTCATGAATAAATAAACAAACACCAATAACAATGATGACAATAAACACAATATGTAACAATGTGTTGCATGTATAAAAAGCCAGAAAGTACGAAATGCATATAATTTAGGTATGAAACGTAT